>NC_085841.1:98946293-99250935 GCF_035594765.1 Anolis carolinensis
CCCAGGACGGAACCCTGCAGCACTCCACTTGTGACTTCTTTCCAAGATGAAGACGACACATTGGTGAGCACCCTTTGGGTTCGTTCGCTTAACCAATTACAGATCCACCTAACCGTTGTTTTGCCTAGCCCACATTTGACTAACTTGTTTGCCAGAAGGTCATGGGGGACCTTGTCGAAGGCCTTACTGAAAACCAGGTACGCTACATCCATGGCGTTCCCCGCATCTACCCAGCTTGTAACTTTATGAAAAAAAGAGATCAGATTAGTCTGGCATGATTTGTTTTTGGTAAATCCGTGTTGACTATTAGCAATGACTGCATTTGTTTCTAAGGGTTTGCAGACCACTTCCTTAATTATCTTTTCCAGAATTTTGCCTGGTATCAACGTGAAGCTAACCAGACAGTAATTGTTTGGGTAGTCCTTTTTTCCCTTCTTGAAGATAGGGACCACATTCTCCCTCCTCCAATCTTCTGGGACTTCTCCCGTTCTCCAAGAACTCTCAAAAATGATTGCTAGTGGTTCCGAAATAACTTCCGCTAGTTCCTTCAATATCTTGGGTGTAGTTGATCCGGCCCTGGAGACTTGAATTCATTTAGAGCTGCCAGGCATTCCTGGACGACTTCTTTCCCGATTTGGGGTTGGATTTCCCCCAATCCTTCATCCACTCCATGTTGCTGTGGTTGAGGCTGGCTTTCTTTTTGTGAGAAAACTGAGGCAAAGAAGGCATTGAATAGTTCTGCCTTTTCCCTATCCCCTGTCAGAATTTCCCCATCTTCTCCTTGCAGAGGCCCTATCGCCTCCTTGTTCTTCCTTTTCCTACCGACGTAAGCAAAGAAGCCCTTTTTATTGTTTTTAATGTCTCTGGCAAGCCTGAGCTCGTTTTGCGCTTTAGCCTTGCAAACCTTTTCCCTACAGGAGTTGGCTATTTGTTCGAATTCTTCTTTGGTGATTTCTCCCCTTTTCCACTTCTTGTGCATGTCTTTTTTGAGTCTTAGACCAGTTAGAAGTTCTTTGGACATCCATTCTGGCTTCTTTGCACTTGTCTTGTTTTTATTCTTTGTTGGCACTGTTTGCATTTGCACCTTGAGTATTTAACTTTTGAAAAACTCCCATACATCCTTGACTCCCTTGTCTTTTAGTATTGGCGTCCATGGAATGCCGCTCAGTATTTCCTTCATTTTTTTGGAAGTCAGCTCTCCTAAAGTTCAGAATGCGGTTTTGACATTTTTTCGTTTCAGCCTTCCTTTGTAATGCAAACTGCAGGAGCATGAGGTCGCTTGCTCCTAATGATCCGACCACTTCAACTGCATTGATCTCATCCTCCGCGTTTGTTAGGATGAGGTCAAGAGTAGCTGATCCCCTTGTTACCTCTTCTACCTCCTGGACCATAAAATTGTCTGCAAGGTAAGTGAGGAATTTGTTGGACTTTGTACTCACATTCCTTATGCAGAATTCCAAAATCTGAAATATTCCAAAATACAATATTATCCACATGGGTAACAGAGATAGTAACAAAGTCAGTGATTCCGCCCTTGAAAGCCTTTGACAACACTTCTAAAATATTTCCCTATTGAAGTATCACAGAGTTCATCAAACATCACAGAAAGACTTCCACTTGTCATCCATGGTGCCCGTATTGAATTGCTTCAATGACATGGCATAATGGGCATTCATATGGGCAGTGTCCTACCAACCATCAACATTTCTATCCCAAAATCCTGCTTCATGAGTCTAGTATGGTAATTCTTTTTAATTAATGTAATCATTAGAAATACCAAAATTTCAAGATATCACCACTTTGTTTTTCCTGTCATTTCTCCTTGGCTTTTGAAATTGCGCTACTTGTAGCTTTTTAAATTTGTTTTTCCTTCTTCTTCTTCTTCTTTTTCTAACTACAGTAGGTTCTAGTGCCTAGTAGGGTTTGGACTTCCCTGACTGAGAATAATTGGTAGGGAAAGGAAAAGACCCCAGAGAAGGAGGTCTGCCTTAAGAATGATGCCTCCTGTCTCCTTAATAATAAGGGGATTGGGAGGGAGAGTAGAGGAGCTCATGGAGAGAAATGGCATAGAACGATGCCTCCTGTCTATTCTATGGATGGTTGAGCTAGAAGCAATAGTACATGATCTTGTGTGATAGGGGTAAGTAAATTATCAGTCTTCTTTAAGACTGGAATCCCACACAAAGAAGATGATTCTACAGGCAAAGAAGATGATTTCTCCCGCTTTCCCCATTTTCATCAGCTCAGTCTGATAAAGTCTTTTGTTTCAGGCACAAAAATATTTAAAATATTGTAGAAAATTGCCTCCAGGGTATAAGATGTGCATGAAACTTAAATGAATTTTGTGTTTAAATTTAGATCCTATCTCCAAGATTATGTACATATATGAAAATATAGGAATTCCAAAATCCAAAACGCTTCTGGTCCCCAAGCATTTTGAAGAATGGATCATCAACCTTTATAGGCTTACTAAAGTTGCTGTCTCTAACATAGCCATTGTTCTTATCTAATTCATAAGAAACTGTGAATTCAAGTTATTATATAAACATCCTCCCACTTTTCAAACATGTTATTAAATGCTCTGGAAACAACTCTGTAGAATGTAAATGCATTAAGGTGTTTATACTTTGTGTCTTGTTCAGAAAATAAAGACATTTTCTCTTGTATTAAAATAGACTGTTAAATTCAATTCATCCACTTAATTGGTTGATAGATTTTGCTCTATTGAGTGGAAACACCAAATTGATAATCTGATATTCTCAAATGAAGATGTGCACAATTTCCAGCAAAGGGGAAACTCTGTTCATAATGCTAACATACAGTAAAATGAGTGTTCATGCTTTCACCAAATCTCTGTCCAAATATGCCCATCACTAATGAGATTAAATTAGTAATTCTATTTCTGTAGAAGACATAATAATAAGCTATTAATGAAAAGTCTGCCCTTTTGCACTGTAAACTTAAGCATTTCATCTTTTATCAGAAGGGAGAAATAACGGGTTTCTGTAAAATCCTGCATTGTTCTTGGATCTACTGAAATTAGTTCAGTATTTTAGTTCATATTTTCAATAGGGCTTGAACCCAGGGTCCTACCAGTTTTGTGATGAGTCATGGGCCATGTAGTCCCGTTCAAGGCACTGTAGTCCCAGATGAAGAGGAGAACTTGGGTTTTTCACCGCCTCAGTCAGAATTGGAACCTTCCCAGCCAGATTTGGGAACCTTGCACCTGCAAGAGATTTGTCTTCCAGAAATCTGTCAAACAAACCCTGGGTCTAAATCTCCTGTGTTTTCTCGCCACGAGTTTTGTAAACATCAGAGAGCTGTTCAAGCGGCCTCTCGTAGGAGTGCTAGGATAGCTGCTAAGAATTCAGCTGATTAAGCCTGCTTTCCATGGGAAACCTTAAGGAGTCATGCATCTGGACTCAGAGATTAGCTTTCATTTCTAGTTCCCCAGAGAACTGCTCTTTGGTGGGAAAACTAGACCCTATTTAGGTGTTTTACCCACAAAGACATCTTGCGGAGTCAATTCGTCAGCTACTGGAGTAAGTTGTGTGTGGACAGCGCGCTCCGTTTCCAAGCCTCGTTCCTGTTTCAAGCCTTGTCCCTGATTCCAAGCCTTCGCTCCTGTTTCCAGCCTTGTTTACCTTCGCGGACCTTGCCTTGTTTTCCAGGATTCAGCCTCGCTTTGCTTCCCGGATTTTACCAAGTAATTCCACGGATCTTGTTCCTGCTCCTCGTTACCTTGTTGTCTTGAATCAAGCCTTGTGTTCCAAGTATCAAGTTATTTCCTAGCCTTGCTCAAGTTCATGGACTAAAGGACCTTGTCATCTCCCCTCACTTGCTTGGCAAGTGAGTGTTTCGGTTATTGGATTACAACTTTGGACCTTAATATTTCATATTGGACATTGTTTCTTTGGACTAATTTTGACCTTTCCTGAAAGGTCTAACTCTGGACTATTTTCTACACTTGTTTTTATTAACCTTATATATTCCTTCAATAAAGATATTAGATAGATTCTGGCCTCTGTGTATGGTTATTGGTGCCCTGCAGCCTGGGTCCTGACAAGTTTCCAGATTCCTTCACCAGCACAATTATTAAGGAAAAGATAGTATTATTGATTTGAAGACTGAACTAGAGGCAGTCTGGTCCAGAACCATCATGGAATCTTCACAGCCCTAGAGGTCAGTTAATCTCAGAGATCCCATCCCATACCAGTATTTGCTATAATGCTCCTAATCCGGGTCACCCCCTCTTTCCAGCAGCTTGTAGCAGAAGTAAACAAAGCTGGCCATCTATACTCAGGTTCCTAGAATATCTTCTCCCTGGCAGAAATAAATTGAGGTGTCCGTTTTATGCCAGGGATTTTGACATCACTGTAGTCCCCAGTGAAAAGATAACATTTCTCCAGAGTCTGACATATGTACACTACAGTCACACTCACCATGCTCCAAGGTAAAATGTAGGACCTTGGAATAGCAAAAAGAGATGGCTAACAGAAAATTGTACCTAAGATGTCTTCATTGCACTGTCAAACTACTTGGACACAAACCTGGCTTCTCAACCCTTGGAAATGATAATTTAGAAGACTGAGGAACAAACTGGAGACCAGGGTTTTTATCCCTCCTGGAAACCCACTTTCTCAGCCTCAGAGGAAAACAAAGGCTTTAAACAAATTTGTTCTTTAAACAAATCTTGTCAAGAAAACAAGATTATGATGACTTATGGGTCACCATAAGTCAGAAATTACTTGAAAGCAAACAACAACAACAACAACAACAACAACAACAACATATCTTGATTTCAGTAAGGCCTTCGACAAGGTCTCCCATGACTTTCTTGCAAACAAACTATTCAAATGTGGCCTAGGCAATGCTGCTATTAGGTGGATCTGCAATTGGTTAAGCAACCAAACTCATAGAGTGCTCATCAATGGTTCCTTTTCATCCTGGAAATTTGCAAATGATATGTTGTCCTATCATTTCAAGTTATTAATATTAATATTTCATTAAAAAGTAACATACAGTAGAGTCTCACTTATCCAACACTCGCTTATCCAACGTTCTGGATTATCCAACACATTTTTGTAGTCAATGTTTTCAATATATTGTGATATTTTGGTGCTAAATTCATAAATACAGTAATTACTACATAGCATTACTGCTTATTGAACTACTTTTTCTGCCAAATTTGTTGTCTAACATGATGTTTTGGTGCTTAACTTGTAAAATCATAACCTAATTTGATGTTTAATAGGCTTTTCCTTAATGCCTCCTTATTATCCAACATATTCGCTTATCCAACATTCTGCCGGCCCGTTTATGTTGGATAAGTGAGACTCTACTGTAATACATTTGGGTTATTATCCACAAATGAGAACAATATAAATGTTCCCGATTCAAATGTCATTTCAGATCTTATGCTAGTTTATTACCTCCCCAAGTACAAAACTGCAAAAGTGAACACTATACTGCAGAAAAATAAACTAAAAAACAAGTATGCAGAAAAATAGCAGTCTATAACCAAGAAGGTCCTTAATCTTTTGGACACCAACTATTTAAAGTCTGCCAATAGGTCTCTCTAGGAGCCCCTGGTGGTGCAATGGGTTAAACCCTTGTGCTGACAGGACTGCTGACTGAAAAGTTGGCAGTTCGAATCCAGTGAGTGGGGTGAGCTTCTGTCTGTCAGCTCCAGCTTCCCATGTGGGAGCATGAGAGAAGCCTCCCACAGGATGGTAAAACCTCTGGGCTTCCCCTGGGCAATGTCCAATTCTCTCACACCAGAAGCAACTTGCAGTTTCTCAAGTCGCTCCTGACATGAAAAAAATAGGTCTCTGCAACAGTACCTCTGAATTTCCTTTTCCCGTGGCATTCTCAAACTGATTTCCATCTTTTATGTACCCCTTTCCTTCCTCCTCTTCCCTTAAGTGTCTAGTCTGTTAGATTGAAAGCCTGAAGCACAGCCCGTATCTTTTATTTTTAAACACTCTAGACATTGTAGATAACAATGTTGTGGTTCAAAGCTTTTTCCTTTCCATGTTGTTGTTATCTAGGTATGCCTCCCAGATAACATTTATCATCCCCAAAGATTCCTCTTGAATTTTCTACATCCTTTAAATGTTGTGTGTAAAAGTGAACTGGGGACCTTTTTTCCTATTTATATTCTTTATTTTCATTGATTTCGAAGCTGGGGGGACCAGACCATGACCTGAGGAGAGACTGGAAAGGGGAAAAAAACCCTATGAACTGCAACATCAAATACTTGCAGAAAGAAGAAGAAAAGTTTCTGAGCAGTATGTTGATTTTTTTCCAGTAGACAGGTAGCGATGGCCAGTTTCTCCTTTTACATTTCATTCTAAATTGCCTGGTTTGATCTAACAAAGCAAATCTATATTGACAGAACAGGAGCCTTTAGGGCACTGTTCTTTTCTTTTTATCCAAGGACATTTGGATATAAGGTGTCTAAATCAACAATTTAAAGGTGATAGAATGGGTGCATTCATTCATATGCTCATGTTCTGAGCGTGGGTGTACTTGACTAGAACAATTGCAACTGCAACAACATAGAGGGTGACATCTGCCTTGAAGGATGTATTGGATGGAAAGAGTCATCAACATTCATAAGGCTTCATAAAGTGGATACATTTAAGTCAGGGCAGGCAGCCTTTCAACAAACTCTTTTGCAAACAGTAGTTCAAGATGCAGGCATTCACTCCAACCCTTAGGGAACACAGCTTGGATATATCCCCATGGTGTGGAACTTCATGAGAATGAGAGGTTGATATTTACCACAAATGGCCATTCTATGAAGGCTGAAGAAGCTATCTACCCCCACCCATAGCTGTATGGGTTTTTCAAAGGGAAAATACGTCAATTTTCTAACTTTAAACCTATGTCTAAGTGGGTTTAACATACACACCTTGTAAAGCTATTTGTAGGAATTGTAGGAGGGAAAAAAGGGAGCAACAGATGAATGTTTCAAATTTTGGTCTCCAGCAGGCAGAAGAGACTGACCCAGAACAATTACTGGTACATTCCTTCTAAACCAATATATATGTTCACTGAATTGCTATCAGATGGATAATCACTCTGAAAATATTTATATACAACACACTTTTATAAGTTTCATGAATACTTTGGAATATACTCTCTAAAACAAAGTTCCATCCAAATAGCAAATTTAATTACTTTATAAAAATAAATGCCCATCTTTAAGTATTTTCACTCATTAAATTATTTATCTCAAAGAAATGTTCAACCAGACAAAGGGTCTCTTAAACTTAGGCAGGTTTACTGTACTGAATAAGAGCCAAGCTGCCGCTTGCTTTATTGATTTCTTGATATGGACTGTGTGATTCATGGGCAATGAATCTCTGCCATATAAGCTTGAATAGATCTGACACAGATTAATTCATCAGCTTTAACTTTGGATGGGTATTGAAATAATGGGTCACAGAGCCTATATCATAAAAAATGTAAATAGGCTGTCATTACAAACCTGTCAAGAGATTAAACTGCTCATGTACCTTTGGGATTACATCTAAATTCCAAAAGCTTGCAGCAATCCAGTTCTGAAGTGGTGAGGATCAATAAATTCAGAATAAGACTCTCAGGTAAAGCCCACCCACATAAATCAGATTAAATCACAATTTGGGATGGCAGGAAGCCGAATACCTATTAGGATTCATTTTATCTTGTAGAATAACTTCAAGAAGCCACTAAGTCCTTTAGTCATTAATGTTTCTGAGCACTAGTATATACATTTATTCCTGGGAGATGCTCCCCCCCCCCCCCCCACAATGCAAGATATTTTTTAAAAATTGGGCATTAGATAAAATGCATACAAAAAACAAATTTTGAAACTTATAGAGACCTGTGGTATCTCTGCACTTGTGGGCAGGATTCTCAAAACTTACATTTGTTAGAGTGTCAGATAAAATTCGCAATCCTATTCTTGCCCAGCAAGCTGGGCCATTATTTATAGTGTAGGCAATTTGTAGTCTTCCAGAAGCAATTTCACACAACACAATTTCTTTATTTTATCTATTTATTTAGAGTATTTGTACCTCGCCTTTCTCTGCATGCGGACTCAGGGCAGCTTACAACATAAAAACATACAAATTCCAATAGTTAAAATTTGTAAACAATAATAAAAACATGGTTAAAATACATCAATTAAAACAATTATAGCATGATGATTCCATTAGAACTGTCATGGCAATATCTATGGAATCCTAGGATTTCCAGTTTACGGATGCATTACAACTCTCTGGCTGAGAATCCTAAACCCCTTCTGTAAATCATAAATTCTATGATTCTATAGCATGGTGCAATGACAGTGATGTAATTATGCAATGCAAAAGCTTTCAGATGTTGTTGAGCTTCAGCTCTTATCATTTTCTATCAGTGGCAGGGACTGATGGAAACAACATTTGCCAGGGCATTATTTGCCTATCACTCCTTTGGAGGGAAAGACAAAGTTAGCTCCATCTAAAGTATAAGCTAAATTATTTTTACCTTTGTTTAATACCAAAACCCAGGATGGGGTGTAAGTACAGAACGGTCCTAGTTTCTGTGAGACCAGTATCACAGTTTCATTTATCTACAATTGACAAAAGTCAAATTTGCTTCAATGTCAAATGGAATCCTCTGAAACTGAGAACTCTGGGTTTTTTTTGGAAAAGGGCTAGAATTCTCTTCAGATTGTCAGGTTCAGGAGAAAGTCAATGATTGAGGGTTGGGCACTTTGTTGCATGCATACTCATGGCCCATCTTCATTCTTAGCTACCACATGAGGCAGCTGAAGACCTGCCCAAGGCTATTTATGTTATTCATATCTTAGTTATATAAATTATTTCTTTTTGCACCTTCTAAATATAAGGAGCACAAATGAACCCTGAACAATTTGTGCTTTGTTCTAATTTGTTGCCATGTAAAAAGAAGTTGTGTTTTTCATAAAGCTTGGTTAACAACTATGGAGGCATGGCTGTTTAATTTTGAAGTTGGCCAACATGTGGATACTTTTGTATGTTCTTTCTGGGGTTCTATCTATACAGTAGAAGGAGCCCCGGTGGCAAAATGAGTTAAAGCGCTAAGCTGCTGAACTTGCAGACTGAAAGGTCCCAGGTTCAAACCCCGGGAGTGGTGTGAGCGGCCGCTGTTAGCTCCAGCTCCTGCCAACCTAGCAGTTTGAAAACATGCCAATGTTTGTAGATCAATAGGTACCACTCCGGCAGGAAGGTAACGGCGCGCCATGCAGTCATGCCGGCCACATGACCTTGGAGGTGTCTACGGACAATGCCAGCTCTGCTGCTTAGAAATGGAGATGAGCACCAACCCCCAGAGTCAGACATGATTGGACTTAATGTCAGGGGAAACCTTTACCTTTACCTATCTATACAGTGCTCTGACAACATTTAAGAGCCGTTTTCTTTGCTCACAGAAATCCCACTGAATCAACTGCTTTTTTCAACAATTATGCTGAAACTAGGAAAAATCCAGAAAAATTGCAAAGTTAATTTGTTTCAAGTGATCATCGATTCCCTTGTGTTTTCTCCACTATGAATCTCATCGCTGCATGACAACTTGAGTTCATTTTCAGCTTCCTGTGCAGCAAAAGCTCAGAGAAAAATCTGGTATTGGCTATGTCAGCCATCCAAGAGCAGAATTTTCATATCTGAAGTGATATATGTGATATAAGTTACTTGGGATCTAATTGTTTTAAGAGTTCTTCAACAAAATGATCCTTGGGGATAGTAAGTCATACAATCTAAAAATGAAATGCAACTATGAATTCAAGCCACATGATTTCAATTTCTTTCTACTATGATAGCTAAACAATTGAACCAGCTTTAAATACTAAGCTTAAACATTGTAGTGGTTTGAGCTTTGCAGTACAACTCTGGAGACCAGGATTCAATTCCCTACTGGTCATGAAACCCACTGTGTGACCACACTGCCATCCCCAGAAAACCTCAAAATAGGTTTGCCTTAAGGTCACAATAGGGACCTCATCACATGGGGCTTTTACCCTGTGTAGGATGCATTCAACATGGAGTCTGTACGGAGCCCATCACATGATGTAGGGCTACTTCCAGCAGAACTCCATGCTGGCTCCATGTTGAAAGTGTGCTGGGAGGAAGAATTCAGAACATGGGTGATTGAGTAAGCCGGGGACAGCGTGAAGGGAAGCCAGGCAACAAAACAGCTTCCCCGTGTGATGGAAAAGGGGGTGATGCAGGGCTCGGAGTGATGGTTTCCTCCCCTGCTCCATGGATTTGCCACACTGCCCCACTGATTCCCCACTGTAGCCTGGCTTCAGGACCTCAGTGTGATGAGGTCCCAAGTCAGAAACAATTTGAAGGTACACAACAACAACCAGTACTTGCATTAATCAAAAGTAGTCAGTTGCTTGGCATCTTATTTGATTCACTATATGCAAAGAATCTCAATGCCGCTGCTAGAAGGGATGGGGTAGTACTACACACAGGACTTTCCGTCTCACAACACATCACAATATTCGGCATGCATGGGAACTATAGAAAGCAAAAGGAATAACACAATGAAAAAAATTCTTCCATTTATGATGTCTTTCCCTAAAGCACAATAATTTTCAGCCCATAAATGTTAAAATCCCTCTCTGATTCCCCACTTGTTAAAGGCACAGAAGCTCAAACAAGACAAAGATAGCAATGATAGACATTTATCAGAGGAGTATGTAGTGCTTGTGTCATTTATCCTGCAGTTTGAAGGACACTAATCCAATGGCACTGGTTTGATTTGTACAGTCTCTACCATGAAATAAGACATAAAAAGTTGTACCCAAATAAACCTGCTTTTGAAGTGTTTTCCTCAAAAATGTTCCATCTCTCATAATGTAAGTAAGCCATTCATAAAGATGCAAGCTTAAACCTGACAGATTTGTTTGCACTCAATAAGATACTCATATTTGTATCTGCAATCTTCTATTTAACTGATGTAAACCCCCTTTGGAATAGCTGTGGGGTTAAGGAGTCATTGGAAATCTGTCAATTTTTGCCCAATGATGGCCTGACTCATTAGTACTTTTTCATCCCGCCCAAGATGTGCACATCTCTCAAGCATCTTATGAAAAAGAAAAGATAATGAAGGCAGTAGCAAGCCAAGCTATTAGACAAAGCACTATAATGTCTCTGCAAGTGTCAGTTTTAGTGAATCCAATATACTTCCATTCTTTTCCCTCAAGAATCTTCAAGATGTAAAAAAAAATAACCCCATAAAATTATTTGTGGTCTTAGATTTTAAATCCAGGTTTTCAAATTGGTCCTAAGATTGTATGAGCTCAGGATATTACACTAAATAGGCTGCACAGAAATGACTCTCCACCACCATCTGCAGAGATTCAGGACCTTTCCACACTAAACAATTAAAGCACTTTGATTTCCCTTGAATTGCAATGGTACCATCCTGTGGAATCCTAGGATTTGAAGTTTGAAAAGACTATTGAGCTTTCTTGCTGAAAATTCTAAATAGCTAAGACAAAAAGACTCTCATAAGACAGGGCTTGCTCTTAGGTTTGACAATCCATATGGCGCAGTAAGGGAAAGAAGAAGGAAACAGAAAATGTAGGCAACACTTCTTAATGTTAAATCATAGCTGAATAAATGACCAATGGAGCACTATTAAATGATAAAAAATGCACTAAAAATGAGAAAATTTGTGTTTTCAGCATTTTGATGAATGTGACCATACTGTGCACAACTATACCTTTAATTTCCACAAATTTGTTTAACCTATCTGGCTATGGACATCTGTTGTTTTTGGCAATAAGAACCTTCCCACAGAAACTGTGGCTTCCACTAAATACTTTTTACAGGGCCTGACCCATACTTATCAGTTATTTCAAGAGCAAGATGGTCAGGCCAAAAAGATACCCCCTTTATGTCAATTGGCAACCAAACTTGGCAATATCTATTGTAATGCTATTGATCTAATTTATTTGACCACCCAGCCTTCGGTGTCCCTGTAGCAATGCCAGACAAAGATTCTGCCTGTCTGAATTTTCAGCTTCTTGATGGAAATATTCTACTGCAAGTATCTTTTCAAATGAAATCATGTTCGACCTCAGCAGTGTAGAGGGAAACCACAAGTGTTCAATCACTTCATGAAAACCACTAATATAATTAATTGCAGGGATGTTATTTTGCACAGAACCTAGAAATTGCACGCCATGGGACCATTTGGCAATACACAGTGTTTAACAGCTCCTTTTACAAAATAATTTTCTCATTTTTCCTCTATTTTTAAAGAGCAATCTGATCTGTCTCCCCTAATATGTTTTCTCCTCTGCAATGTTAATGGATATCAATTATTAATGCAATAAAAGATTCTCTGTCTCACTTCTTCAACAGAATTTCTGTTGTTTTAAAATCTATTAGCTCAATCCTTTTCATAACCAAAAGATCACAGTGCTTGTTGGGGGAGCGAAGAGAGCCCCCACTATTAGCCCCAGCTTATACCAACCCTAAAGTTCAAAAACATGTAAATGAGAGTAGATGTATAGATACTGCTCCGGTGGGAAGGTAACGGCACTCCATACAGTCATGCCACATGACCTTGGAGGTGTCAACGGACAATGCCGGCTCTTTGACTTAGAAATGGAGATGAGCACCAACCCCCAGAGTCGGTCATGACTGGACTTAATGTCAGGGGAAAACCTTTACCCTTTACCTTAACTACGACAATTCCTCAATACTTTATTTCCGATACCACCATACTTCACCACAGCAATGCGTGGCCGGGCACAGATAGTGTAGTTCTATAATTAGGGCAATTACGCATTCATTTTTACCCAATAGGATTACAACCAATGGTTTCAGACAAGTACTGAAATCTGACATATTCTGGTGGTCAAAACAACTAGCTATAGGTGTACAGGTGGTAAGTACCTGAAACCTAAACTGATCTAAAGCAGTCCTTAACTTTCTTTTTTTCTAATGAGGTTTTTCAAACTCATGGCATGGAATTCTGCTCACTTTGATTTCAGCTACTATATAAGTGAGATCATTGCAGTTGAGTGCATAATATGCCATGGGTCATTTTTGTGAATGATCTTGTTTCAGGCAGCCATCTGTACAGCTTCATAAGATGCAAGTGATGCAACCATACAATACAAAGGAGGAGATGGGAATTATGAAATGCATGCCTGTGATTTACAGATACTTCTGCTGTTGTTGTTGTTGTATTCCCCCCTCTCCCAAAGTCATTTCTGACATACAATGACCCTAAGGCAAACCTATCACCAGATTTTCTTGGTAAAATTTGTTCAGAGGGGATTTTATTCCTTAGGCCATAGGGCCGCCTGATTTTTTAAAACACATCTGTACTCACTCTTGCTCTCTTGTTCTTGCTCACTCCCTCTAACATATACTGTATGGATATCTTAAAACTACATAATTAACAAGGAAAGTGTCAGGGCTATAATTCAGTTGAAAAACACATAATTCACTGCAATATAATGTTCCATCCACCAGCAACTTATATTTTAGAGGCATGGTACTTCAGATCCTCAAAATAGCTTATAATTTAACAACTATTGGTAAATATATATATATGCTCCATGAAATTGTCTAATAAGCCTTTAAAGCCATCTATAAAAGTAGTCAGATAGTTCTAGTTATTTGTAGTGACAGCATTTTTGTTTGAGGGATTTTGAAATGTGAGCCTGAGCAGTTTGACTCCTAAGCCTATGACAAGTTTGGTTGTGGTTTATATTAGGTTTGTTTTGATTCTATTTTCTGAGCCTTTCCTACAAACATGGCTCCCTATACTGTTCAATTTATGTCCCAAAGTGACAGAAGAAGAAAAATTAACTTATAGCGTCTTATACTGAGCTGTAGAACCTCAATAAAAGATGTTTTCCTTCCAGTAGTTCTTAGGCATATTGAGAACTATGTTAAATTAATTTTGTATGGTTTTATTTTGATTTCCCAACTGAAGCAACTTTGTAAAGTATTTGCCTACAATGAACATTTGGGAAGATGGCCATGATCACAGAGCTGAAAAAAATCACAATGGTCATTCAACCATCTAACATTCAGGAATACACGATCAAAGCATTCCCAACATAGATAGCATGAGCAAAATTTAAGGCTATGTTGAGGCCAATTTTCTATGAGCATTGTTTGTATTAACTTCAGTTATTTGGGGATTTTTTCCAAATTATTTTGAAATACATTGTTTGATTTTATCTATTAATTTAAGCAAGAGGACCCATCTAGTAAGTAAGTAAGTAAGTAAGTAAGTAAGTAAGTAAGTAACTTTATTTTTCTATCCCACCACCATCTCCCAGCAGGGACTTGGGGCAGCTAACACGGGACAAAGGTCCTAAGACAATAAACAGAGTACAACAATTAAAACATATTACAATGTATAAAAACACAGTAAAATCAACATTATGCAAAACAATACATTAACCATAAAAACTGATTTGAAGCATAAAATGAGTGAAAATAAAATAAAATAAGATGGACCTCTAGGTTGGTGGAGGGTGATAGAGTCGAGGGGCCATTTGAACTAAAGTGCAATAGTATAGTTATAAAGTGCTTCGGGGCCAAAGGACAAAATGCAAGCATTTCTTGACCATTGGGTGGGGATGGACGTCCAATTAATTATAGGGAAAGGGAACAGTGTGGAAAGTGTATTAATTTAAATTTTGGTCATGGGGACTGAATTATTCAATCTACCTATCAGTAGAATTCATTGATGTTTTGTTTGACTGGACAGAACCTTTTAAATATTCTTAACAATATGTTGTCGTAGCATAAATTCATGTACCTACAATAACATATGTTCAATTCTAGACATTGCACTTAAGAATGGCAAGCAAGCTTTATCTATATCTTGATTTTAGTATGTGTCCAATTCTGCATTGATATTTCTGAAGACTGCAAATATATTAGTTGAACTAGGGATATCAATAAATGTTTGTTCATTTTTATTATTTGATATCATCAGAAAAACCACAGTCTTTTCTTAAATATAGGCATGGTATTGATGGAAAATTGCTAGGATACTGTTTCAGAAGGCATTTGGACAAGAGTAGTCATTTTTCTGCCTCATTTGGTGTTTGTGTGGGTTTTTAGTATTACCATTTACATCATGTAGATTTTTTTCTGTTTATAATTTTTGGCATTATATTGTTTTTACACCATCTTGTGGTTTTTTCTTGATGCAAAGTTGGGAAAATATATTAATAGAAACAGAAAAACTTATTTCTGAGATTAATTAAATACTATAACTTAGCTGTATTTTCTGGAAGTAATAAACACTCTTCAAGTAAGAAATGCCCTTTAATTTATTTTCTTTTTTCAAAAAAGTAAAAATAGTACTACTGAAAATCATATGGTAAAACCTGACATTTAAAAGAATGTAGGATGCAAAGTCTTGTGCTGTGACTTGAGGCTAAAGTATGACAAAGTATATATTTGTCTAATACCTGTAGCAAATGACCTTCAGCCGCTACTGAAGCTAACGAACTTAAAGCATCATGTACTTTGCACCTATGTTAGCAAAATACAGAGAACCATCAGATGCAACATTTGAAAAGCTGTCTGGTCAGTCACCATTACCCTTTTCAAGACATGACCTATTATGTGAATTATCAAGGGGAAATTGTACTTCCACACTCCTGATATCACTTTTCTATTCCTGAATATAGGAGCTTGCCATATGAAGCTGTTATCCCATGGCATTCACCTCCTTATTGCCATTGCAAGATCCCACAGCTGTACCTCCAAGTGAGTGGTGTAACTGCCCTTAAAGAAACCTCACAATTCCATGAAGTAGAGTTTTAAAAATTAAGAATTTTTTCTTTTTCAGTGAGGGGAGAGTGAAAGAAGACAGTCCAACCCTCCTGATGTCACTGATATGCTCCTACAGAAGCTTCTGTGATCATTGTACCAGGTAGGTCACAGTACCATGACACAATCAGAGTCTATTGGCGGGTTTTGTCCATCAATGCCTTGAGGATGGCTTCATTGCATAGAGATGGCAGACTGGCAATGAACATTCCCAAGAAAAGGGAAAACAAAGCTGGCTACTTTACCACAGCAGACCAAAGCAGATGGTTGAGTGGTGTCTTTGGCTTATGGAATAATGCCAAAAAATACTCACTTGAGCCTACCGTGTCCAGCAAGTCATTGCACAGTATCAAAAATCCTTTCTTTACACGAGCATCCATAATGCCTCCACTATTCCAAAAAGCATCTGTAAACATACAACAGGCAAACTTGTGCAGTTAATACAACAAGCCAATCAGCCACCATAGAGCTAGGCCAACCTACATGAAAAAGAATGTATGGGCAACAGCTGTCAAGGTACATTGCAACACAAATTGTCACTGTGAGTTATATGTATGTGTGGAATACTTATTGGGGGGGTGGTTCGGATAACTCTTTACTAAAAACCTTATCACACTAGACTAAGGATTCACGCATCGTGTTGAATCCATGGGGATCCCAGCAGGGAGCATAGAGAACCTGTCACTCCACGTTCTGCATTACCTGCCTTACCTGGACCCCCTATCCCATGGGGGAAGCATCCCTGGCCGGCTTTCACCCATTGCTCCTAAAGCAACATGGGAATCCTCCCGTGTTGCTACTGTGGTGGCATGAGCCGCTTCCTCTCCTCTTTCACCACAGAGCCCGGCCGGAAGTTGATGTGCATCGTGGGAAAGGCTCCATGGTGAAAGAGGAGAAGAAGTGGCATATGTCTGATGAGGTCATAAAACTGTCTCTACAATTAGTGATATGCAATGTCTAGGAAGAACAACTATCAAACAGCAAAGACTAGTTTTCCCACAAATAGATTTTATCTAACTTTCCAGAAGCACTTGTAACTCGGTAATATTCATGGCCCCAAGATGGAAAGAAGGGCCCTTCTACACTAGCCCAAATGCAAAGAAAACCTGCATTTAAAATGCCAGTTTTCTTCACATTTCTGGGCCATACAAAGTGCCCAAACCCCTCTTTTTAGCTGAGGAATGGCCAGATTACCCACCTCTGCAGATTTGCAATTGACAGGAGTGGGTATGGAGATATTGCTCCTCTCCTCCCTGCCCTTATTTAGCTCTTAAAAGCAAAGGAAAAGTCTCTGTAGGAGTCAAAAGACTTGCCTTACCTTCTTGGAGCTGGAAAAGAAACCAAATAACTTTGGAGGGAGAATTCCCCCCTCCCCTCCCAAGCTTTTTAAATTAATCTTCTATTTCCCCGGAAGGTAAGACAAGCCTTGTAGCTCCTACAGAGATTTTCTCTTTGTTTTTAAGGGCTAAAGGGTAGGAGGCTGGCATTACCATCCCTCCTCCCCAGGCTCCCTGATCCTGGGAAGGAGGAATAGCTGTGGGGACTACCTCCTGGTATCATCAATGGCAACCTCAGTAGACAGTCCCCTCTGTCTCCATACCTGCAAAGACTGGATTTTTCAGTAATATTCAGACCTTTGCAGATATCATTTAAACCTGGAATAAATCTGGTTTATTCCAGGTTGAAACGGATTAGCTTGAAACATTATCTCGATGCCTCAGGCTAACCCATTTTCTACCCTACATTTATGTGGCTGTGTAGATGGGGCCAAAGTCTCCATTTTGTGTACATTTTCCTCTTTGTTTTTCCATATCTTGATGGACTTGTGCAACCTGACTTTGTGCAACCGTTCTGGCTGAATTATTATCACTTTCCACCAACACCTCCCTCTCTCTTCCATTCCTTCCTTCACCTGTTACTTTCATCTACATCAGCCAGCCCTCTGTTATGGAAGCAAAAGTGTCAATTATCCAAAACATATGCACACCCAGATTACATATAGCAGTGAATGAAAAGTAATTAATAAATCAACCAGTGTTGCATATTGTCAGAAATAGTTTCTGAAGAATATTAATTGATATGTACAGTATATGTACAAGCTTGCATACCTGTGGTGAGCAACAGATATTCTTGTAGAAATACTTTGAGCCGGTGATTAGAAATCATTGGATAATCCATCACCCCTCAACAACCTATTAGCCAGACAGCCCATTCACTGCCACCTCCTCGGTTTTGCCACTTCCACCACAGAGCTCCATACTAGTTCCTGACAACTATGGGCACCTTTGCTGATGTCAGAACAGGGTATCCACACAACCAGCAACAGGGAAGAGGCAATCTCCCTTCCTTTTGCTGGTCTTGCAGTCATGAACTAGGATGAATCCATCTCCCTCAGTACAGGGAAGGGATGATGGCAATAGTGTCTGTCTGGACACAAATCAGCCGAATCAGAGTTTCCAGCAAACACTGCAGTAATCCTCAACTTTGCCAAAAGCAGAATCAGTATAAAGAGGGGAAAGCTTCAGTACTCACTGGAAGCTACTATGCATTATGAAGACTGCCAGTGCTCCATTTGCAGTCTGTTCGGGGTTTGATGCCAGTGTAGACAAGCCCTTAAATAGCTGGAATAGGCCTAGACAGTTCCAATAGTATACACCAGCATATATATTTTTATCAGATTCACACAAATATAGATAATAATTAGCAATGTCCCATCTGCCAATATGTTTTTCAAACATAATGACCAAATATAAAGACCTAAATCTAATTCTCATTCTTTATTAAAGGAGACCATTGAATCAATGAACGCGGCATATACATTGATTTCAAACAGAATTCCCACTGATTCAGTGGGTCTGTTCTGTTTCCTTTTCAAATTTATTTTCTGAGAAAATAAAATTATGTGGTTTAAATACACATATAATTAAACACACTCTGCATTATGCCATCACTAGAGTGCATTGTCTGTTTGATAATTTAAATGCAGTTGTTAGTCCCAAAAAAACCAGTTAATCCTAGTGATGGCATTATGCAGAGTGTGTTTAATTATATGTGTATTTTAACCTAATTTTTTAAACTAAAGTATGGAAATGTACCTTTTTCATTGCTTCAGGGTTCTATTTTAAGTGCCTAAGCAGGTGGGGGAACTCTTTTTTCACCTAATTGACGCTTCCCATCATTATGTATTTTGAACTGCATAACTAAACACATCTTCATAAACCTGCCCATCTGTTAGGATGCAGTAAACAAACACAACCTCTGCTTGGTCTCTGGTTTGTGTGTTTTGATGTAGCTAATTTCTTTGTTTGTCTCTGCATTCATCTTCTTTCTTCCTTTGGCCCATAAAATTTATATACAAGCAAACCAGGCAGGGAACACTTATAAAACCCAAGGAGGTGATGAGAAGCTAGAATGACAGGGGAAGCATTGCGGGCTGATTTATGCACAAGCATGTAAATGAAGCCCCCCCCCCTTCCCTTTAAAGGGCTGTGTTACTGGTAAAGCTCAAGCATTCAGTGCTTTTCATTCCATTTTACTCTTGCTTTTCCCTGCTCCCACATTGCCATAGCAACCTGATAGACTTTCAGCCCACAGAAGACGCTGCCATTGCAGGTGGTTTGTAGATATTATACTAAGGGGGGCAGGGAAGGGAAAATCACTGATCTGCATATCCGCCAAGCATACGGTTGCAAAAAAAAACCCCCACATAGTTTCACAATTATGGTACAGTTTTCTGTAATTTTATTACTTGGTCTATATAAAGCAAAGCTTACTGCATTTGATAACATCCATATATTTCAGTTTTTTTCTTTTAGTTCTCTTTCATTCTTTCTCTGCCTCTCTCTTCCTCCCTCCCTCCCTCTCTATGTATGTTTTAGTGAATTACTAAAATATTCATCAACATGAACCAACTGGATTTAAATCAAAATAACCGGAACTGCTATAGGTTTTTGCACCTAAAGCACTATGCGACACAAATACATAAGACTAAACTGGAGACTGGGATTAATGCTTCCTTTGTATCATGTTTATATAAGGTTCTTGTTTATTAAAACCAATTATGACCTTCACAATTTTTGATTATTGTAAAGAATTCATTAAATGTTAATTTGTTATATTTGTTAATAATTTAAAATGGTAATTTTTTTCAGTTCTCTTTCTTGCTGGTATAAAAACTCAATTAAAATGATTATAGAGTTGAAATTCAAAAAATTAAAATATTTCACAGCCATACATAATTATCTTGTTGTTTTGCAAGGAAGACATGCATGTGTTTAGTTTGCACAGAGCTCATGAAGTCCCTGGGGAAATATTGTAGAGGAAGAAGCATCAGCACTAATGCTTGTAACATATTATATGGTCCTATCTTAGCTAAAGAGGCAATCAATGAGTCCTTCCGTAAGTATTTCAGGAACATTTTGGCAATACTATGTCTGCAAAAAATTGGGTGATTCAAGAATTAGAAAACAATGAACAGGACATCAATTTCAGAACAGGAAAGTCATCAAGATTGTGTTCCTCCTGTTTCCTTGAAAACATATCAGCAATGCAATATACAGTGCTAATCTGAATCTAGATAATTTCATACATTATGTGCTTATCATATAAAATAAAAAACAGCTCCCACCCCTGGCCCATTCATTTTTGCCCGTTTGAGTTCACTTACTCCCTGTCTCTTCCTGATATTTAATCTCTATCCCATATACAAATCAGCCTTTAGCCTAAATTCAGGTACTAGAGCAGATCTCAATATTTGTATACATCTAATTTATTAAATGAATTGAGATTAACAATTGGATTGAGGCCTGTCTTCTGGTCTACTGTACAGTAGGCACTCCACTTTTATGGTGATTAGAGACGCAGGACTTCAACAAAAGTTGGACAACTAACTAAAATGCTATTTTAACCTAATAGAACACCTCTCCAGTGCAATTCTAAGGTCAACTTCCAGCAGAATCAACAAAGGAGATCAACAGAGATGTGTCTGGCTATTTTCTGGTAACATTGGAATAAGCAGCCATAGGAATCTCAGAAATCCTCCATTGATCACGTCCTAGTCACATCCCTGTGGGTCCTGTAGATTACATCCTGGTCACATCTGCTGATTCTTTCACTCTCCTTGTGCTATGCAAGTCTCAGCAAGTGTCTTAGGAAGCAGGTCATTGGAATGCAAGAGTTGTTGCATCCCAGGTCAGTCACAAGGTATCCCAAGAGGATGAAGGGAAAAGCAAAAATGTGGTCATCATCCTGTCCAGAAATCATACAGCAAATCAGTAGTTAGATAAACAAAGCAAGCAGCAAGGAGTAAAACAAGAGTCATATATGCCAAAAAAACAAAAAAACAGAGAAACCAAGAAACAGTCACCAAGAAAGAAGAGAAACAAAGCTGCCAGGGAGCTGCTGGGGCTTTTATGGGCAGCTGACTCATGAAAGAATGACAACATATCTACAGTGTCTGCAATCCCCTGCCTGAGCAGGGCCCCCAATGCTTCAGCTACCAGCTCCTTGAACTTGGAGAAACCACTGTTATCAGAAGCTGTAGGTTCTTGGCAATCTGCTTCCTTATCTGCATCTGACTCTTCCAACTCCAGCAATACTCCAGTGACTATTCCAAGGCTGGTTCTGAATAAGGGTGTCACAGTTCTCCTCCCTTGATTTACACGACATTAGAACTAGAATATGTATTTATTTACTATTTTTATATTTACATACTGGTCTTTATTAATGCAATGTTTTGGGCAGATTACAGTAAATTCAACTTAAACCAATACATAATTACAAATATTTTAAAAGATTAAAATACATTAAATAGTTTCTCTAGTTTAACTGTTTCACAGTTTAAAACCAGTTAAAACAATATTGAATAACATAACTATAAAACATGTACACTTTGAATAAAGTCATTCTGACCTGAAAATGATTCCATCTTGGCACCGGGGGGGGGGGGGGGATGCCACAACCAGGTGCTACTGTAGAAAAGGCCCACTCCCACATTCCTCCAAAATGTATTTACTGATGGGGTGCTGCTTGTCTCCTTCAACAGATCTCAACCCTCTATATGGAGAGACTCACTCTCTCGAGTATTGAGATTCAGCATCATTTATAGCTTTACATTTCTTAATGACTTCTTGAATTCAGAACCAAAACTTGTTGGGAGCCAATGCAATTCTTTCATAAAATGCGTTATATTCAAATTGAATTCCAGTGAGCAGTTTAGTAGCAGCATTTTTCACTCACTGGAGTTTCTGAGTCATCTACAAAGGTAATCCTACAAAGTGTACCAGTGGATAGATTATCATGGCTAAGGGTGCATCAACATCACTTTAAGTGCCATGACTCAATGCTATAGAATCATGGGTGCTGTAGTTTTACAAGTTTTTAAGCCTTCTTTGCCAACAAATGCTGAAGCCTCACCAAACCACAGACCCCTAGATTCCATGTCTACAGTGGTGTCAAACTGAATTCATTCTGAAGTGTAGTTCCTTAGTTAACCCTCTTTAGGAGAGGCAATAGCTGGTGGACCAGTCAAAGCTAGCTGCAAGCATTGAGAGTTACCACGTCTATCTGGGCCTCCAGTGACAAAGATGGATCTAAGAGTGTTCCCAGACTTTGCACCTGCTCCATCAGACTATGCACCTGCAATAACTATAGCACCAAGTTCTGAACGAATACAAATGACTTTCTGTTCAAAATGCCTGGCACATTCATCACAGCAAGCAACCAAGAATTCTAATCCTGGCCCTAAAAGTTTCTTTACTAATCAAAACAACTCTGCTGGAGTATGTGCTCAAGATGGATAAAGATCTAGATTTTCAATTCCTAATACATTGAATCTAATTCTCAAACAAGCCTCAGTAACTAGCAATTCCAAAATCTAAGGTGAAACTTCAGTGAGGATTCTAGCCAGACTAAAAATGAGAAGGGATTTCTATGCCTTTAATGACTGTTTCAAAGAGGGGGCTTCAGCAGATGCTAGTGCTTATCAAGCAGCCAGGTAACAAACAATAGAACCTAACCTTTAAAAATGCAGGTACCCCAGTTTTCTAGCAGGCAACTCTAGAAAAATTCTGAACATCTCAGGGCCCTTCCAGGCAGTCCAGAAATTCTGGAGAAACTGAGTTATTTTAACCCAATTCCTCCCAGATTTCTGTACCCACCCCCAACCAGGCTTTCCCTCAGGGAGGGTAGCCAGATGCTATCCCAAGCCCCCATTTACTTAAAAAAAACTTACCCAAGGAGCATGCTGGAAGCTCAGGCCCCTCTACAGAGTACTCCTGATGCATAAAATGATGTGTCAGGAGAGGGGGGAGAGAAAATTATCTCATCTGCCCCCCACCTCCTGATGCATCTTTTTTGTGTGACAGGAGTATTCTGCAGAGCCGCCTGCACTGCTGACAGGACCCTCAGATAAGTTTTTTGGGGAAAATGGGGGGGGCTGGGAGTGGATGCCTGTTACATCCCAAGGCAGCATGAGCACTCGAAAACCAGACAAGAGCCAATATAACACACTATATCTTTAACAAAGCAATTATATATTCAAAAGAAATTAGGTATAGAGTCTGAGTAAGGAATAGTTCTTTTTAGAAAGTCAATGGTAGTTCCAAATGAGTAAAGGAAAAGGTCCAATATTATAATCCACAATGAGAACTCAATAGCTCTCCAAAGAAATCAAAGTGTCCATGAGTTGAGACAGAGAAACAAGGCTGGCAGAAACAGAGTTCAATCCACTGGAAAAACTTCGTAGCAATCAAGGCAGCAAGGTTGTCAAGGCTGAGGCAAACTTGAATCAGGAACAAGGAAACAGCTGAAGTAAAGTCAAGGTCTACTTGAGAGTCATGGCATGGTATGGCCCGACTGGAACTGGAAAACTTGGCTTGGAAACAAACAAGAGCTGGAGAAGGAGAAAACCTCTCTCAAGGAAGAGCAACATTGACACCGCAAGAAATCTATTGAGCGAAACACTTTTAAAAGATTCCGGACTGTTCACAATTTAGGGAGTACAAACTCCCAAAACTTTCTCATGGAAACACTAACCATGATCCCATCGATTTGCCAGTCTCTGGCTCTGGCGGACCCCTTGTTTTGCACTTCTCTCTCTGGTCACAAAATCTCTACGATTAAAAAACGCATTCCCAGGCGTTTCAGCAATATCTGGCTCTATCTGCGAGGGAGGAGTAGAAGAATCTTCCCCAATTAGTAAGTCTCTAAAGTCAATATCTTTGGGTACCTGCAGCTGCAAAGCCGCCCCCCCCCCCCCCAGGGAGGGTGAAATGTTAGTATAAACCTCAGCATCATCTGTGTCAAAGTGCATGTCCTGAAACACTGCAGGCCCTGGTGCTATGGGTGGCTGGGATCTAACAGCGCCATCTCGGTCCTTCAGGCTCCAAGAGCTCAAAGAACAGGGATGGCTGTGGGGATTGACCCCGGGATTGCAGAAGGGCTCTCACTTAAAGTCCATATCTTTCCAGGTGTTTAATTAACCTTGAGCAAAATGGGAAATCCCAGTTTTCTCCAAATTAATTTGGTTTTACCTGAGATATCATTTGGATGCTTCAGGTAAAACCAACAGGGGTCTATTTGGAAGGGCCCTTACTGTGTTCTGTTCTTTTCTACTGCTGGGAGGTTTGAACAAAATACTTTAGTTTTCTTACTGCCATGTGCTCAAGAATTGTGATTTTTCTAGTGCATAGCAAGGAGGGATTCTGAATCCAAACCATATATGTGTGCATATACATATACTTTCCATGTCTTCATAAACCCATTCAGTTTTGCTGTGTCGGGCAATTTACACTGTGCATGGATAATTTCTTTTCAAAGCCAGTTAATCTTCTATTGAACCACCACAAAGCAGAAATCCTCTCTTTTGGAATTTTTAGAAATTTAGTCCTAAATTTCTTCAGCCACCATTTTCCCCTGGTATTGTAGCATTCTAGGAATTATAGTCTTCCAAACCCTTTTGCAAACTCATCAGATTGCTATAATCTGTGTGTTTTGTTTTGTTTTATTATTCCAAATTAATAGAATCCTTATGTGTTGAAATTATTGGTGGGCATTAATTGGCTGACCAGGAGGAAAGTATATCCAGAATCTAAAGAGTTATTTAAATTTATAATAGCAATGAAAACAGCTCCATAGGTAAAAGTCAAACAGAAGTCCAAATAATGCACAATGGTTTAATAATTAGAGGTTAATCATTTGGTCACGTTTTTATCTCCAGAACAATAGATCTTTCATAAACATGACTCTACTGACCTCTTTTGAGGTCATACAAGAAAGACACAGGCCAACTATTACAGTTAGACCTTGTTAACAATGCTTTTTTTTTTTTTTTTGCAAAAAAAAATTGCTAGCGATATCCCATCTACAGCAGGCATCTCCAGAGAAGCACAAACCTGGAACTGTCTTGTGTTTCATTATTAAAAGATCTGAATGACTTACTCACAGAATCCTCCCACTCTTTTCTCCCCCTCCTTTTTTACTCCATTGTGTCCTTTGCCAACTCAGCATGATTTTTCCTGTGCTTAGTGCATATGCAGCCTCCGCTTCCTTGCAAATTTGCTTCTGTAAATGGTGCAATTGTGTCTCTTACCTTACGGTCTTACCACCTGATATGACAGCATGCACAAACAAAACAAAATGCCCTCTATTTTATGTTCTCCATAATAATAATAATAATTTTATTTTTGTACCCCGCCACCATCTCCCCAGAGGGACTCAGGGCAGCTTACAGATATAAAACCAACATACAATAATATCAAATACAAAAACACACAAATAAATTTAAAAGGCATTAATCACAGTCATTATAAAAAAAACTTGAGAAACACAGCAATAAAAACATAAAATGAGCTCGGCAAAGTGCACTGAGTGGAACTTGTAAACAAGAAGAAAGTTAAGGTGCTACAAGGTCATGGGAAGAGCCTTAGACTGGGGTGATCACTGAGGCTATGTCAAGGAGTTAACCAAGAGGTACAACTGGTCAGAAGAACCCGCTAGTACCAGGGTTTAGTATACAGTGGGAGGTACTTCTTCAAAGGCCTGTTTGAAGAGCCAGGTTTTCAGGCTCTTCCTGAACACTTCCAAGGTGGCAGCTTGCCTAATTTCCCTGGGGAGCGCGTTCCAGAGCCGGGGGGCCGCCACGGAAAAGGCCCTCTCCCTTGTCCCCACCAACCGCACTTGTGATGGAGGCGGAAGCGAGAGGAGGGCCTCCCCCGATGAACGAAGAGATCGTGCGGGTTCGTAGGGGGAGATGCGGTCAGAAAGGTAAGTGGGTCCCAAACCGTTCAGGGCTTTGTAGGTCAGCACCTGCACCTTGAATTGGGTCCGGAAGGTGAACGGCAGCCAGTGGAGCTCCATGCACAGGGGAGTAGACCGCTCCCTGTAATTCGCTCCTGTTAGGAACCTGGCTGCCACCCGCTGAACTAGTTGGAGTTTCCAGGCCGTCTTCAAAGGCAGCCCCACGTAGAGTGCGTTGCAATAATCCAATCTAGAGGTAACTAAGGCATGGACCACTGTAGCCAGATCAGACTTCACGAGGTATGGTCGCAGCTGGTGCACAAGTTTTAGTTGTGCAAAGGCCCTCCCGGCCACCATGAATAAAAGTGGCAAAGGAAAACACTAACAAGAACAAATTGTTTGTGCAGCATTTTGAAATACTCCAAATCCAATGACAGCATATTTTTTTTACAGAATTTGGAGAAATTGCTTTCAGCAGACAAGCCCCAACATCCCCAAGCTTACAGTTTTGGTATGGGGTGTTTGGACTAAGAGGAATAGTGTAGTTTGCAGAAATTGTCTTTCAGACCCAACTGCCATTAATATAGTGGGCATGTTCAGAATTCCTCTTACACTATTATATATTTTACTTATCCGTGGAGTTTTATTTATTTATTTTATCTTTGATTCCTGAACAACCCAAATCTCTGAGTGCAGCAAATCAATTTCTTAGTGAGCATTTCTCCAAGCAGAACTCAGAAAATATGGGATTTTTTATGTTGGATTTTTTCCTGGGTTATACATGTTCGTTCCTGATTGGCTATATCCTAAAAACATGTCAACTGTTGATTAGAGGGTGAAAACTTTATCCTAGCAACATCCTCCACATGTTTAATGAAGTTTGTGACACACAAACAAAGGTTTTACCATGAAATCAACTTTCCCTATGTTTTTTATGATAAAAACAATCAGGAAAAGACATGTAAAACCCAGGAAAAGCACCCCCTAGTTCCCAGGCACAAGTACACGGCCAAACTTATCTGCACAGATGGCCTCTGTAACCCAGGAATGGAACTTATACAATGATTCGCATAGTCATGTCTTTTTTTTAAAAAAACTGCCAAGATTTCCGGTGGATGTCCCACGGTGGCCATCTTGGGGACTGCAATATCCCAGGACAAAGCAGCAAGTGTGGACAAGAGAGGCAGAAACTCCAGAACCAACATGTCTATATGTGGACCTCTTATCAGGTCCCAAGGTTTTTTGTCCTTGACTAAAACCTGTGATTTGGTGTTATCTGGAGGAACCCTCATTTAGACCAAAAAAAGGCTAAATGTAAATGGAATCTCCAATCATGCAGCCTTCCAGCTGCTGAGCTGCAATGTTGGCTATGCCAATTAGGGATCTTTCTAAACTGCCCAATATCCTGAGATAGGTCACGGGTTTACCTGAGGCATCTAAACTTCATCTCAGGTAAACTCGGATTAATCTTGAGAAACTGGGATATCCCAGTTTTCTCTGGATTAATTTGACACTTCAACAGATCTGGACCTTACTGAAAGGTCCAGATCTGTTAAGGTGCCAGGACTGTGGGGATTGACTCCTGTGACTGCTTCTTCATGGCCATCCAGGTTTTTGGGGGGCCCCTGGAACCTGAAGGAGCAGGATGGCACCCACCCCCTCCCTCTAGCCCCCCATTTCCCCTCAAAAACTTACCTGAGGGGTCTGCCAGCAGTGCAGGTCCCTCCGGAGAGCTCTCCTAACACAGGAAATCCCTCCACTACCGCCCCCCAACCTCCTGACACATCATTTTTGCATGTCAGGAGGGTTCTTCAGATATAAGTTTTTGAGGGGAAATGGCGGGGGGGCTGCAGGGTGATTGGATGCTTTCCCGGATCCACCCACCAGGGAAATGGACTGTGTAATAGGGTTGTGCTAAGACACCCCCAGGGAAATCCTGGGGTTGTGGGAGGGTGTGAAGACAAAAGCCCAATTTTTCCCAAGATTTCTGGCTGTGTAGAAGGACCCTAGAATTGCTGGGAAAAAAGATTGTTTTAAAAATAGGAGAAATGGAAGCTTATGTTTGGGGCAATTAGGCAAAGTAGATATGCACTGTTTTGGAGACATCTGTCCTACTTTACAGATTGTATTCCTCTAGTTCAAAGTATGTCAAGTCCAACTCAACTTTAATGACCTGAACCTGTGAGGCAACCCACAACATTTAGCATGAAGGTGGAAGCTGTGTGACCCTAGCTCAAGACCTAGCTACACTGTCATATAAAATCCAGAAAATCCGTATTATCTGATTTGATAATTTAAATTACAATGCAATCAGTGTAGATCCAGCCTCAGGGACCCCCCACTGCTTTTTTATGGAACATGTCGCCTCCAGAAGCTACGAGGATGTTTGATTCCCTATTTAATTGCTCCTTTTCTACTACCACTATCCTTTGATCTGAGAAGGAGTAAAACCAGAATTATAGACAAGAATATCCCAGACAGTTGGATTTGATCTGTAGGAGTCTGAGGCTCCTTCTACACTACCATATAATCCAGATTATCAAATCAGATAATGAGTCTACACTGCCATATAATCCAGTTCAAAGCAGATAATCTGGATTTTATTTTATATTTTATATTTTATATGACAGTGTAGAAGGGGCCTGAGAGAGTAAAAACTAGAACAACTTTGCTCCTCCTCAATACCCACTCCTGGTTTTGCTCATGGTAATATGCATTGTGTTTACATTAAAATTATAGCAATAAATCTGTATATATTCATACAAATTAAGATTTGGATTTTAATGCTTTTATTCTCTTTTATGTGATTTATGTTCTCCTTTTTGTGGTTTGTTAAGAGCTCATCCTAAATCCTTCAGATATTTATGCAAAAATGAGTGCCACTTATGTTCAGAGGAACCACCAGCTAGTATAGATAGCATTTCTTCCTCAATCTTGAATATATCTAAGAATTGGCTTTTGTTTTTATAGTGATCTCCAAAACTCAGGAAGTTCATCCAATCCTGCTAAAACTTGAAATTGTATAACCACTGAGTGGGCTAAGAGTAGAAAAGTAGCATCTGTCCCCTCTTTCAGACTGCAAAGAACCTCCTATTTATGGAAGCCTGCTTTGTTAGCCATGCATGATGTGATTCCTTCCCATACTGGTGACTCACAAGGGATCCCTTTTATTCAAGTGTTTCCTGCTTTCTTTGAATACTTATTATACCTTATGGAAAAATGATTGTGTGCTGCACAAATAACTGTTATAAAATATGTACAACAATATATAATAAATTAAATATATGTTATAATAAACAGATGTTACGTATGTTATAAACCTATTTTATAATAGATTATAAGGCAAACGCAAAGGAAAACGTGAATCTAATAATGAATGAGTTCATGTTTTGTACACCTGGGTGTTGCTAATCTACAGATTAAACAAAAATAAATACTCTGCTGGTGTCTGTCCACCTAAGTTATGCCAAAAAACAAAACACATGGAATCACTTCATTTCAACTACTTAGTAAATCTCCCCCTCCCCCCATCACCACCCCTCAAATGTTTAGAATTCCATATATCTCGAGGAATAAATTTTTCAATAGTCCTATTGACATCTGGATATGTCAATAATTCAGTGTATTAGTTGGATGCAAATACTGCACAATACGGTTGGGGGTGGGGGGTGAAGACTGAACTGTAATTGGGAATGCCAGAGCAAATGGAACTCTGTCTTTTGACTGAGCCCATTGTTGAACTCCAGCCTGAACCTCCGACCTCTTACTTTGGAGGGACACAATAGGCTTTGATATGAGATGGTGGGAAAGGGAGTTAGAGGCTCATTCCACATTCAGCTGCAATTCATCAGCTTGGCTGGGTCCTCTAGCAGCTTTAATGACCACTGCAATTGATGGTTAAATCAATTTGTGACGGTGACAGCATGGCTGGCCTCTAGACTGTAACAATCCAGGATTACAACTGGCAGAAAGGCCCCTGTTATTCAGATGTGCGTGGTTTCTCCTCAGCTCTGAGTGGGAAGAACAGTGGGACAAAGTCTCTCACAAAATGAGGTTTGTGGAATGTACACATTCACTACACTTGACTACACATGGCCACTGACTCTTAACGAAATGACGGTGAGCATCTCCCCTCCCCAAAAAGACATTGTTAAAAGTAAAAATATACAGTGAGGAATAAAAGGATCTGATATTTAGCCATATCCTTTGGGAGAACTGGAAGAGCAGAAGAAAAAAAAACATCATCTCTGACTGAGTGGGTGGTCCCTGTCTCCCCCTACTCTTCCTTGCCTCCCCCCCCCCCCTCCATTCAATAGTATGAGGATTATAATAAAATAGTCTTGAATTGAAAACAGGACAGCTGAGGGGAGGGAATTAACAGAAAGCAAATGAAAAACAAATATTCTTCTTTCACAGAGCTAACAGGACAAGGAAGGATTGCTCCCTCTTCTGTTTCTAGGGGAAAACACAATTTAGAAAGACAGATGCCAGTTCATTATGTTATGTGATTATGATTAGTTTATAACAGAAGAGAAAGCTGTCTGTATGACAAATTGTTGGGGTATGTATTCTAGGAGCAGCTGGTGGCACAATGGGTTAAACACTTGTGCCTGCAGAACTGCTGACTTGAAGGTTGGGTTGCTAACCTGAAGCTTGCCAGTTCAAATCCAACCCGGGGAGAGCACAGATGAGCTCCTTCTGTCAGCTCCAGCTCCATGAGGGGACATGAGAGAAGCCTCCCACAAGGGGACATGAGAGAAGCCTCCCACAAACATCAAAACATTTGGGCATCCCCTGGGCAATGTCCTTGCAGACGGCCAATTCTCCCATACCAGAAGCGATTTGCAGTTTCTCAAGCTGCTCCGACACGAAAATAAGACATGAAAATGGAAATATTTGTTCTGAAAACTTTTCCCTAGACAGTGATTCCAGCACACTTACCAGAGAGTAAAATTTACTGACACACTTGGGATTCTGCTGTAAACAGATACATTAATTAGGAAAGCAGGATATATTAATACAGAAGACTAATAACTATGATGATGATGAAAGAAAAGCTACCTCTTCAGTAAGTATAACAAAACAGTTCACAAAGCAAACTGTGCCTTTGGAAAAGCTTTCAGCCATAAATGTTTTATTTTTATTTATTTTATTTTTTTATTTTAAAACCTACAGATATTTGTTATGCACTATTCAAGATTCAGGAATGCACTTCTGGAACTATCTCCACACATGGAAAACTCCTTGTCATGTGGGCGGCCCCTAATGAATATAAAATCTGCATATCTCTTGATGTCACTGATGTCTAAAGATGCAAATCAAGGCATATTTTGTTTTCACATATGAGAACACAAACATCCAAAAGGGTTTTCCACCTTAGGTGAAATTTAGTAGTTTTTTTTTCAGAAATGTTTCCAAATGTTTATTTGCACAATAGCATTATTTTGCATAAAATACAATGGCTGGGCTCCTGTTGGCAGCAGCAGCAGTCGGAAATAAACTACAGAACAGTGGTGCTCAACCTGTGGGTTACAAGATGCTTTGGACTTCAACTCACAGAAATCTCAACAGCTGGTAAACTGGCTGGGATTTCTGAGAGTTGTAGTCCAAAACACCTGGGGACCCACAGGTTGAGAACCACTGCTATAGAAGAAGCAGCAATGAAGGAGGTGAGGCAGTGGAGGAACAAGCTACTGAGTACCAGGATGGTTTTTTTCCTCTGCCTTTCTTCATCAGATAATGAAAAAAATGGGAGTGAGACACTGGTCTCTTCCTTCTCATTAAAGCAGTGGTTCTCAACCTAGGGTCCCTATATGTTTTGGCCTTCAACTCCCAGAAATCCTAACAGCTGGTAAACTGGGTTGTTGTATGTCTTTCGGGCTGTGTGGCCATGTTCCAGAAGCATTCTCTCCTGACGTTTCGCCCACATCTATGGCAGGCATCCTCAGAGGTTGTGAGGTATGGAGAAAACTAAGCAAAGAGGTTAATATATATCTGTGGAAAGTCTAGGGTGAGAGAGGTCAGTATGAATGTTGTGTAGTTAATCACTTAAATTAGCATTGAAAAGCTTATCTGCTGTCTTCTTCCTGCCTCTGGGGCATCCTTTGTTTAGAGTCGTTAACTGCCCTTGGTTGATTCATGTCTGGAAACCCTCTGTTTTCAGAGTATTGCTTTTTTATTTACTGTTCTGATTTTTGAGTTTTGTAATACTGGTAGCCAGATTTTGTTCATTTTCATGGTTTCTTCCTTTCTGTTGAAGTTGTCCACATGCTTGTGGATTTCAATGGCTTCTCTGTGTAGTCTGACATGATAGTTGTTAGAATGGTCCAGCATTTTTGTGTTCTCAAATAGTATTCTGTGTCCAGGCTGGTTCATCAAATGCTCTGCTATGGCTGATTTCTCTGGTTGAATTAGTCTGCAGTGCCTTTCATGTTCTTTGACTCTTGTTTGGGCGCTGCGTTTGGTGGTCCCTATGTAGACTTGTCCACAGCTGCATGGTATCCGGTAGACTCCTGCAGAAGAGAGAGGATCCCTCTTGTCCTTCGCTGACCGTAGCATTTGTTGGATTTTCTTCGTGGGTCTGTAGATAGTTTGTAGGTTGTGCTTCTTCATCAGCTTCCCTATGCGGTCAGTAGTTCCCTTGATGTATGGTAAGGACACCTTTCCTCTGGGTGGATCTTTGTCTTGACTCTCATGGCTTGTTCTTGGCCTTGCAGCTCTTCTGATGTCTGTGGTGGAGTATCCATTGGCCTGTAGAAGACATGAAAGGCACTGCAGACTAATTCAACCAGAGAAATCAGCCATAGCAGAGCATTTGATGAACCAGCCTGGACACAGAATACTATTTGAGAACACAAAAATGCTGGACCATTCTAACAACTATCATGTCAGACTACACAGAGAAGCCATTGAAATCCACAAGCATGTGGACAACTTCAACAGAAAGGAAGAAACCATGAAAATGAACAAAATCTGGCTACCAGTATTACAAAACTCAAAAATCAGAACAGTAAATAAAAAAGCAATACTCTGAAAACAGAGGGTTTCCAGACATGAATCAACCAAGGGCAGTTAACGACTCTAAACAAAGGATGCCCCAGAGGCAGGAAGAAGACAGCAGATAAGCTTTTCAATGCTAATTTAAGTGATTAACTACACAACATTCATACTGACCTCTCTCACCCTAGACTTTCCACAGATATATATTAACCTCTTTGCTTAGTTTTCTCCATACCTCACAACCTCTGAGGATGCCTGCCATAGATGTGGGCGAAACGTCAGGAGAGAATGCTTCTGGAACATGGCCACACAGCCCGAAAGACATACAACAACCCTGTGATCCCGGCCATGAAAGCCTTCGACAACACAGCTGGTAAACTGACTGGGATTTCTGGGAGTTGTAGACCAAAAATCCTGGGGACCCACAGATTGAGAACTACTGCACTAAAGGGTGGAAGATTTCATGCTAAATGCCACTTTTCTTCTAAGGTGGACTCTTGGCATATCAAGGTAACCTTGACATTAATGGTGTTGATGAGAAAATTGTGAATTTCTGTTTAGAAACTGCAGCAAGTCCAAAATACTGTAGCTAGACTGCTGACGGGCTGGCTATAAAAAGCATCTAACTCCCTTGTTAAAATAGATTCAGTGGCTAGCAGCCCATTTCTACATGGAATTAAAAATGCTGGTTATGACCTATAATGACTCATATGGCTTAGATCCATTTCTCCCTATAGGAGTCTACCCAAGTTTTCACTCTTTGCATAGGGAGTCTTCGCTGGACTTCACATTGCTCTCTGTTTCTTGGCAGCCAAGGCTTTTCTAATTAATCAGGCCTTCATTTTTAGGTGGTTGGAATAGTACAATGAACAGCTATTAATGCTTTGGATTGTTTTAAACTAATGTTTTCAAGTGGTTTGTAGGTAATGCTTTTTAATTTTTTGTATTTTAGAATGTTTTAGCTGTATTATTTAATGCAAAGTGTGAGCCACTTTGAATCTCTTATGGAAGAAAAGTTATAATAATAATAATGTAGCGGAAGCCAGACTTCCCCTCTTCTCGGCTTCTCGTGTGTCTGTGCGGACGCAGTGGAAGTAGGAGACAGACAACTGGAGTTTTTTCCAAAGAAAGCAGTTTACTAAAGTAAGATTCCTCCCTGGGCCTTCTTTCGCGATCTGCAGTAATCCTTTTTACTCTGGTCCTGCTGCAATGGTTAACTTATTTTATTCTTTGTCACATTGTCTCCGTGCTATATCCTCCTTTTGGCTTAAAAAGCAAGGTTGTTAGATGGCATATGAAAAAGTCCCTCATTGTCTCTCAAATCCGGCAAAAATCCGAATTATTTGCAATGTCCCATTACAAAAGGTCCTAACCAGGAGAGTTGGGTCAAAATAGAAAATTGTATGTTGTTGAGTTGGTCAGCCCTTACAGCCTCCAGCCTGATGCCACACTCCATCACAGCCTTAGCACTCAGCAACACCTATAGGCCCTCCCAGGCCTCTGAATAAACATGTCTCATAGACTTCTGGGTTTATCCCATACAGGAGTTCAGGACCTGTAGCAAAAAACAATGAGAGGGAAAAGAAGGGGAGGGAAATACTCATCCTTCCAGGCTGTATGGCTCTTGAAGCACTCTCTCTAGTCGTTTCGCTCACATCCACGGCAGGCCTCCTCAGAGGTTGTGCCTTCGACAACACACTCATCTGTCTTGAAATCCAACAAAATCTTTCTTCTCCGCATCTTTTTTCTTTTCTTTTCCGCAAACGATTTAACAATCGTCTATCCACTTGCTGCAATGCAATCTTCCACTCCAGTCCTGCTGCAGTGTTAAACTTACTCAACTCCCCTTTTACACCGACTCGTTGCTATATTCTTATTCTTCAGCTTTAACAGATCAAAATTTGTCAGTAACACACGTTGAAAAGCCTCCTGCCGCTTCTCAAATCTGGCAAAATCCAGGCTGGGGGCAATGGAAAAAATGCCCCTATTTGCATGATCTAATGTCCCGTTTACAAAAGTCCTAGTCCTCCCTTTCCGTAACCTTTAGAAAGAGCTGGGCCAAAATCACAAAGTCCAGAATCCAAATCTCACAAAATTATTATGAAGCAATATGAGATGTAGCCAATTATATCATGCCTTTGGTTCTCAAAAGGATAACTTTTTATCACTTGGGCACTAGCTCCCTTTTTGAATAAAATGTCAATCAAAAATTTAAAATCAATGTCAGTTCTTAATCCTTCTGTGTCAGGAATATGGGATCAATTTTTTTTCAAAAATAAATATTTTTTTTGCACTGCCACCTTGTGACAGTTTTCCATACAAAGTCTCCACAACTAATAACTCCTCTCCTTGTCCTCTCCCTTCAGCATCCATCTCCTTTCCAAAACATTCATTCACATTCCTCCTCCTTGACTTACCAAGATTACTTGTATTCCAAAGTGCTGCAAAAAAGAACTTTTAACATTTCCCTATAACCTGTAAGGGGTTTAAACAGTCTGTCAAACAGAAAAGGGGGGGAGTAGCCCACAGAGGCTTGAGTTTTCAAAAGTACACTTGTTCAGGCTCATTTTTTTTTCTTGAGATTCAATTTCTGGGCAAATGTCCAGCTCTTATCTGTTGTATCACCATGTTCTCCAAAAACACTGAAGCATTGTTCTTTCAAAACAAGGAATTTTTTTTTTCAAGCCTAAGACCATTTTTTTTTCCCAAAAAAAAGATATCTACAGCTTCCGAATTGCTTCTGCTCAAGACATTTTCCCAGGTCAGAATGCACAGCACACAGAAACCAGGATTTTTTTCTCATTTCAGGAAATAGCAGATATTTACACACAGAATGATTTAACCAAAATCACTCTACATCTCTTATTTAGAATCACATCACTCAATTGTCATCTTTTTTCATTAAATTCACATGTCCAACATACATTTTAAAATCTACTAACATTGTTTATAACTCTTTATGCATTTTGAATTCAACACATACATCTCATTCACACAAGGTCAACAGGAATTCTGATTAGTGGTTAGTTGTTTAGATAAAGTCACACACTCTCTCTCAGCTCATGAAACATTCTCACCCAGTTGTCCCAAAACAAGTCCAAAGCAAGGATTTAAGATCCAGGTGAAAGACAGAACCCCAATAATATATATATATATATATATATATATATATATATATATATATATATACACACACACACACACACACACACACACATATATATATATATATATATATATATATATATATATATACATATACACATATACATTTACATCATCACTCATTTATCATCATTTTTCTTTCTCTGGGCATTTCGCCTGAGTTTAACAAGAATGACAGGGAAGAAACATTCTAACAAACTTGGATCAGTTGTTTTTTTTTTAAGACACAGTTAACAAGTTCATAACTTATCGTTTTTACCTTGGACTGTCTGCCAAGATTTTCCCACTATCTTTTTTGGCATGAGGCCCAGATGCAAAGAAAACTTTTTAAGAAAACAGCCTTTGTTTCTCAGAAATAACAAGGAAAACTCTTTTGAAAGACAGTTTCTGAACCTCAACACAACTTTAACAGCCTCCCTCCCTTTTTCTGGCCTCTCTGCAGCTTGTCAGCAAAAGCAAACTAACACAGACAGACCCTCTTCGAATCAGATTTTTTCAACCGTAATAAAACATTTCTAGATATTTGTGCTCAACATTTTTTGTATAAATCTATAGACTCATTTTTCATTTTCACTTCAATATTACCACGAAACATGCAGAACTTGAAACTCATTATTCCCCACACATGACAAAGAAATCAAACAGTTTTTTTTTCAAAAGGGTATGCCACCTTCCCTCTTTTCCTTTTTTTTTTTCCCTTTCCCCGGGAGTTGCGACTCCTCATGAGCCCTGCACGACTTGGTCTTGGGGCACCCTCACAAGTCTTGTTCTCTGGGGAATTCCTTCTATGGCTCTACTTGCAACTGAGCCGAAATTGTCTAACATACACTGTAATGGGGTGGTGGATTTGAACCCACTGCCTCCCATCCTGCCTAATAGAGGGGACTGCCTTGGACACTCAACGGTATGCGTCAGGAATCACAAGACAGAACCCCTTTATACCTCCCTGGGAACCTTTGTGTGTCCCTCCCGGCGCCGGTAACTGTGTTCCCTTAGTGTCTCATTTAACCACTATACTTGCCAGATTGCTGTAGACGTCGGACCAACCTTCGCCCCTGGACTTTTCCCTGGATCCTTTTCCTCCTGGCTGGTTTCTTTGGAACCTCGCTGTCGTTGCGGCTCCCACCGTCGGCCGGCGTTGGCATCAGAGGCAAGTACCGCAGCCGGTCTTGCAATATTCAGGGGCCCCTTCTCGTCTCACGGTAGTTGCCTCTGGCCCCCACCGCCGAGTTGGGACCGTCCCGCCAACGGGATCCGTCTCCGATCTCCTGGCCCGTCTTATTGTGGGATCACGTCGGGGTCACCAGAAAATGTAGCGGAAGCCAGACTTCCCCTCTTCTCGGCTTCTCGTGTGTCTGTGCGGACGCAGTGGAAGTAGGAGACAGACAACTGGAGTTTTTTCCAAAGAAAGCAGTTTACTAAAGTTCATGCAGCTGCAGAGGTTCATCCCACGCACAACTAGATGCTAAAAAGGGAGAACCCCGCCGACAGGGTCAAGTGTCTATTTATACAATTCAATGGGTTCGGTTTACGACCGCCCACATATCAAACCATTGGTGCATATTTGTGGTGCAGTATTACATTTCATTACTTTCATTTCTCTCAAAACACATGATTTCGGGGAAATCATGTGATAACCCATCGGCTGTGTTCCTGGCCTGCTCGTACCTCCTTATATGGCCATTTCCTCCTACCCCTTCATTCCTGCCTTAATAAAATTTTATATATATATATATATATATATATATATATGAGAGGGGGGGGAGAGAGAGAGATGCACTGTTGTAAAAGAATGCACAAACACTGAGATCAGTGGGGGGTGAACATATATGTTATTAAAACTTTATAAAATACTGGATACAAAAAGTGCATACTGCAACATGTGTAGATCTTTGTGCAGGAAGAAAATATAATGTTGTTGAATGTGTGGCATTGAATATTGCCATTTGTATGCCATTCTGAGTCCCCTGCAAGGGTGAGAAAAACACCAACCAGGGAGACAAATCGAGGCGAGGTGAGGGCTCCATGCCTCACCCTTAAGAGAAGCACTATTGGCCATGTGATAAGATCCTTGGTGAATTTTCTGGTGGCATCAGTTCTCCCCTGTCCACTTTGCTCCAAACTTAGGCCCCCCAAACTTTGTGTGTCAATTCCTAACACATAGAGGGATCAATAGCCATCTGGGCATGCAGCATGATAAATCTGCTCTGACCATGAGTCTGAACTTGAATGAAACAATGTAAGGCATTTAATTTTATCCCTTAAATAGCTGCAGCATCTTGGATGACTCCTTTAAAGTTTAGAATAAAATCCAGAGGCAGCGGAAGAAACATGACATGAAACCTACTAGCTACCACTGTTCTCATTAGCCTTCATTAACTTTCCATTTAATTTTCCTGGATCTCTTGAACTCCTGCTATAATTCTGCCCAACACACACACACACACACACGTTCCAATTCTTTTGAGGTTCCTGAGAATCAATTTCTTGGTATGTCACATAAAAGTAGCAGCCGTCTCCACTGCACCACAGTTTGAAACTCCTCATTTGTTCCCTTATCTGATGTAAGAGAATGGGCATAGTTTATGTAAAACCAAAAGTATTCAAAACATACTTCCAAGAATCCAAAAAGCTATTGAATAGCCAGTCCCACATACCATCCCCATAATCTACTTTTGTTTTTGGTTTTTAAAAGAAACAGTCCTGTCAAATCATTTGCCAAATAGCATCTGGAAAGAGGCTCTGCTTGAGAAACACAAGTTAAGTCTATAGCAGTAGTTGTGCAGTTCTTTGAATTTTAGCCAGTACAGCCTGATAAAGAAATGATATATTCTCTGCTCTGTAATGTTAAGTCATTACATTTTTCATTTGCAATCCTTTTCTTCCAGCTATTTATATGAGTTTCAAGGAGCAGGAAATGAGAGTGAGAGATATCCCAAGGGAAGGAGAAACAAAGAGATTCAACCTATTGACCTAACTAACACTAAAACTTTTATTTACATCATTAGCTGAAATCTCTGATTGGTAACAAATTCTGGCACATGCCCCAGTAAAGGTCACAGGCTAAACACTGTAGAGAAAAGACTGCATGGTCAACTTGGGGCTATATTATTATCTATTCAGAAAACGATGTTCTTCCATTCTAACTTATATCTTCAAAGTGCACACAGAATAAAGAACGTGCACCCACATTCCTGCACACACTCCCAAGCACGTCTCTAAGTGATGGAAAGAGAGCATTACTTCAAGGAAGACAGATATGGCACTAAATTCAAACCTTGGTGGGAGATGAGAAAAGGTGAGCTTCTTTGTATTTATGCCTGCCGTACTAATGGTTAAAAAAAAGCAGAAATAGGTGAGATGACTTGAAGAGGAACAAGGAGGCAACTTTAACAACTATGGGGAAGTCACCAAGAAGGCCCTTTCCCGTGTTCCCACCAAATGCACCTATCAGGATAGTGGAATAGAGAAAACAGCCTCCCCAGAAGATCTCAAAACATGGGCAAATTTATAAGGAAGAATACAGTCTTTCAAATAACCTGGATCTGACCCATATAGAAGTTTGAGTTGAAAGTGGGAAACATTCTACTGCCAATGTTAAAGAAAAATTCAATAATCAACCTACTCATCTTTTCTATTTTTGTTATTGTTTATTTGTTCAGTCACTTCCGACTCTCCATGACCTCATGGAACAGCCCATGCCAGAGCTCCCTGTCAACCGTTGCCACCCCCAGCTCCTTCAAGGTCAAGCCAGTCATTTCAAGGATAACATCTATCCATCTTGCCCTTTGCCGGCCCCTCTTTCTTTTTCCTTCCTTTTCCCCAATCATTATCTTTTCCAAACTTTCCTGTCTTCTCATGATGTGGCCAAAGTACTTCATCTTTGCCTCTAATATCCTTCCATCCATTGAGCAGCCAGGCATTATTTCCTGGAGTATGGACTGGCTTGATCTTCTCACGGTCCAAGGCACTCTCAGAATTTTCCTCCGACACCACAGTTCTTTTCTATATGGTGAGAAAACTGTCTTGGCTGTGCTTGTAGACCAGAGCATGTACCTTAGTCATGAAAGCCCAGAATGCCCACAGGTTAGCTCTCAGTTCTGAGGTGACCAGTACTCTCATTGCTTTAGAGTAGTGAATCCACACTTGATGTTAAGGGAACAATCAAGTGAATCAGCTGAAGCTGATTCAGTGCCTTGGACAGCTTACGTAATACTCAGAATAGTTCCTCTAAAACCTAGTGTGGATTGACTGACCTAAAGCTACATAAGATACTGACCACTACCACATTCATGTAAAATTATTCTTTCAAGCTAATAGTGTTTGATGTCAGTGATATAGCTGACACTTGGAGACCAATGGGAGCCCTAGAGTTTTTAAAGAAATTATTAAACTGGTCCATTTGGGTAACAGACCTTAAGAAAAGAAAGGGAATTTATGTTGCTTTGTTGTTAAATCAATGTTGAAGACCAGGAGTGATCTAATATTGGAGTATAAAAATATGATCTAATATAGGATTGCAGTTCTTGAGAGAATGCATGCTCTATTTTTAAATATACACAGGAAACTTTTTAGATTTGATTCACTATGCATAATTTTGTGCTATATCTACAGTAGGCAGAGTCAACCAAATGGATTTTATAAAAAACAAACAATAGGGGAATATGTGACCAGATTTTCTTGGATTACAACCTCTCCCATCTCCTAGCCTTAGACAACATAATTGGAGAATTGTTGGGAATTGGTCTCCAACAACCTCTGGGGGGAAATCCCCTCATTCTTCATCCCTATTCTATAATCTGATGGAATACTCTCAAAATTCTTCACATATGATTTTTACCTCTGTTTTTTAATCCCATTGTCAAATTACCAGGGACATATTTCTAAAATGAAATCCAAACATTAAGAATAACAAAGAAAATCTACATTTTGTTCGGAGTGCTATCAAGGTTTGAAATGTGCCACTGCTTCTAAGTCCTTTGGTTAATGCCTGCTTTTTCTTTCCCAACTTTGTTTATGTAGTAAATAAAATTATATTTATATAATAAGTAAAAATTATTTACTTTTACATAATTTAATTTACTTTAGCACACAATGTGGGCACTGTTTTTACAGTGATTCGTAATAAAACCTGATCCCTCTGGTATCTTCTCATATAATATTATAAATATACAGGATAACAGAAACTGGTGAGAAATTCTAGAACCACATTTAGGTATCCCTGTGGCTATATCTCCTGCCATAAGTAGTGTTAAAAAAAGCTTAATTGTGATTATTGGGTGAACAGTGTAGCCCTTGTTTTCATTTCAGACATTAAGGATTAGGTCAAGGTTATGACAGTATAAAAGTGAATTGGTATGAAGTTGAACAAATGTGTTTTGAGTGTGCAAATGATGGAAAGAAAAAGATATTGAGTTTACAGCTAATACCTGTACAGAAATAATGAAAGGCCCTGCCATGTCATACAATTATAGCACTATGTTTCCCATTAAATTGTGATGCTTCCATTCTATGCAATAAGTGGATTCATAGTTGAGAAAGGGGTCGTTTGAATACTCAGGAAAAACTATTTTTGACAAAAACGGGCCACAATCTTAGAAATCCAAAACATATCTGTTCTTGACAAAGATTCATATGATAACTTTTTTTAAATGTATAGTCTCTGGAGTTTGGCTGCATATATTTCCAGCCATCTATTAATAATAATTTTTAAAAAAACCTCTGCATGTATATTTCAAAAGTTTTGGGCAGTCTATCTTGGTCTTCCTTAATTTCTTTGCTTGATTTATCTTTATTGAGACCAGTAACTCCATTTCAGTCTCCTATACAAATCAAATTTTGTAAATCCAATTCTTATGTCTCTTTTAATAAGTTTTCAGAAAACTTTCCCAAACCATCTGTTTCAGTGGAAGGCTAAATGTAGCCCCCCCCCCCCGCCACTACTTTATTTTCATTTGCCCATACCATTATAAACACATCTCGCTTTCTACAAATTTGTAATGACTTGTATTCTAACACATGGGCCAGATATATTCAGCAAAAGGATGGAAAGCTTTAGTTCTCATGCTCTGAATTACAACTTCTATAATCCTTTAGCATCAGCCACACTAACTGGGATCACAGAGAGTTGGCATCCAAACACCTAGAAGCGTGCAGATTGCTCATCCTAATTTGGACTCTTTTTGTGCAGGAGGTATAGTGCACTAATATAAAATAGGACAATAATATAATGCTGTTTGCTCTTGGTTTTGCACATGACTAAGAGCAGAAGTGGAAGCCTACAGGCCATATTCAGTTGAGAAGGCTTGTTGTTACTTCAGGAGCCCACTCAGGCCCCTTACCATAAAGGTCAGCCAAAAATGGAGACTTGTATTTCCAGAAGCCTCTAAAGAAAATGTTACCTATTCAATAAGATTTTACAACTGACAACTAGGACACATGTGGCAAAGCAACATCAGAGAGTAGTCAAAATCACAAAAGTTTTTGATAAAGAAGACATCAGTTAGGAAGAGCTGCAAACGTTTTCTTTTTCCTGAGTCTGCTAGAAAGGGAAAGACACTTCCCTCTTCATCTTATCCACCTGCTGAGTGCAAGTTACTTTTGTACTTTGAATTCAGTTTACCCCGAGCCGGCCCTAGGTATTTTTCAAGTGTAGGCGAACAGAATTCCCCCCCCCCCCCCCCGCAAAAACCAATCACTGAAAAATAAAAGCGTTGGATAAGCGAAAATGTTGGATAGTAAGGAGGAATTAAGGAAAAGCCTATTAAAAATCAAATTACATTAAGATTTTACAAATTAAGCACCAAAACATCATGTTTTACAACAAATCAATAGATTTCAGCCTTCATTTAATAACAGACGAGGCAGTGCTGCTAAATATGTACTGAGGGACTTTAACTAGCAAATATCCAATGAGCGTATCTAACTTGCACACCTCCCTGTATGAAATCTTTATAGAACTTATCTTTATAGGGACTGATTGCTGGCTATAAAGAGAAATGGGTTTTACCCAGTAAAAGTGAAAATGTCTGAATGTCCTGTCTGCCACCAAAGTTGTTTTTTAAAAACGTATTATTTTCACAATATTCAGTCATGCCCTTTTGCCCACTGAAGTCTTGGAAGTTTGAAAAAATAAATATTGGAAGTGGTTACCATTATCTGAACCAGATGGTCTACTCCTTTAGAAGCTTAATTGGATAATATAAGATCTTGGCATTTAAATACTGGCAAGACTTGAGAAACGTATTACTTTTGATATTTGTGGCCCAATTTTCACTCAGTTTACAAGGCAAATACAACGTGGAACAGCCTTCTGTTTGTGCTGCTTAAAAAGGAGCATGCAGTAAAATGGAGTGGAGAAAGGAAACCACTATGTATCGGATGGACGAGCTTTATCTCTTCACCTGTATCACCTGACATTTATAAAATATTGATGTCCTCAAATGCCCTCAGGCCCTGCCATGCCCCATGAAGACCCTCACTGTTTACCCCTAGTTAAGCCCTTTTTAGTTAGAGGGACTTATATTTTATGTACAATTTCTGGGAAGTTAGTCTAGACCAGAGGTTCTCAACCTGTGGGTCCCTGGATGTTTTGGGCTTCAACTCCCAGAAATCCTAACAGCTGGTAAACTGGTTGGGATTTCTGGGAGTTGTAGGCCAAAACACCTGGGGACCCACAGGTTGAAAACCACTGGTGTAGACAGCCTCTTTCTATTTGAAGCCTCCATCACTGTGCTTCTTTAAGAATCCCCTCAGGGGTGGAGTTTCAGGCAAGGCACTTCTGGTTCTTGGAGGAGTCAGCTTTTTTGTGACTGGAAGGTGAAGAGAGACGGGGGCTGGAGGGTCTACAGGGTAGCCCGTCCAGTCAGAACTATATTCAAGTCCAGTCAGAGTTAAATATTGAGACCATCTTAGAAACACCATACAAGAAAGACAATAAGAAGAAAGAAGAAGAAATAAAGATTCAAGAACCTCAGTTCGTCCAGAACTGTGTCTATCTCTCAAAGACTTTACCTCTCCTCACAAAGACTTTGTAGTGCGACTCAGGAGGAGAGAAAGTCTAAAATTCTGATCAATTAATACATTCTTGTTTGTTTCAACTATATAGTCTCTGATCTGTTCCCTGCGCAGCCAGTTCACCTTCCAAGTAGTTAAGATAGCATGGGGGCATAACAGGCCGCTTCTACACTACCATATAATCCACATTATCAAAGCAAATAATCCACACATTCTGCTTTGAACTGGATTAAATGAGTCTACACTGCCATATAATCCAGTTCAAATCAGATAATATGGATTTTATATGGCAGTGTAGAAGGGGCCTATGTAGGGAATTAACATTTTTAATGTTTTCTTACATTGGGGGTGAGTAACCCCTAAAGGTATATGGGCCACATATGCCTTTCCCAGGATGTTGTAGGGCTTTTCTCTCCTATGCATCCTAACACCATCTATTTTAAAATATTTTACAGGGCACAAGATGTCAATATTTTGAAGGATTCATCTCCACATGCCACTAAATATGGGCAATTCTGGAGTAGTAATACTCCAAACCAGCCCTGATAACAGCTACATTGCATGTTTCTATCCCGCTGCAGTAGTGGGGTGGAATTCAGTTTGGGCCACTGGACAGGCGCCTTAACCTCCACCAGACCACCACAGAGTTCTGGAGAGTTCCTGGCCCTTTCCAAGTGCCTTTGCAGACATTAGCAAAGGCACCTAAGTGACCATGGAAAGGGAGACGTCATCTCTAGAGATCTATGGCCACCTGCAATGGTGACAGGAAGGTGACATGGGCCTAACTGATCCCCTTTCACCTATGCCATGGAGTACATGCCAGTTAAGATTAGAGCCATCTTCCATCTTCCTGCACTACCCCGATGTGTGGTGCTACTTCAGAACTTCACTAAAATGTTGGAGTATTCACAGACCTTGAATAATGAGGAATAAAACTGGGTTAACTGGTTTTAACTGGTGGGACTGTGAGAAGGTTCAACTTCTGATTAAAATCAAGTTTTGGGGCAAGTGTAGACGAGACCATAGGCAACCACTCTGGCACATTCTACATGCAATATATATGCATGTACCTATTTCGAGCCAGAAGAGCATTACCAGAGTCATCTGCAGTTGGTGTTGTCTACTTTCAAGTCAATTCCACTTTATGTTGACTGAGGAATGGTAACCCTAAGACATACCTTCCACATGATCGATGCAAGATTTGTTCAAAAAAGCTTTCCCACTATCGTCCTCTGATTCTGAGAGACTGTGACTTGCTCAAGATCATCCTATGGGTTTCATGGCTAAGCACAGATTGAAACCTTGTTTCCAGAGTCATAATCCAGCACTCAAAACATTGCACCATGCTGATTCATGTCATCTGAAATAGGGCAGCCTTTTTCTCCATCTTAGGACTTTCCCACATAGCACTCCACTGTATGTGTAAACTAGATTTCCTAGTGTGCCGAATAGACCAATTTCAAATTTATTCCCCTGTAAGTTGAAAATATCCTGCTGTGAGGAGATTTGGGGAAAAGAGTGGGGGGAATCCTCTTTGTACACAGCTTTAAAGGAAATCTGTTCATTTATAAATCTGCAGTCTACACCATAATTAATCAGATTTAGGGACCTATAGCATATATGATGTTGACATTATAACCTAGGTGGGACCCCTTGTAAAAAAAGCAATGGTTATTTTTAATATTTTCACAGGATTCTATTTTTGCTGCCATACATGAGTAAAAATGGGAGTGAATACACACACACAAACACACACAACGTCTGGCACTAGTTGCCATGGCAGCGAGCTGAAGTACAAGAAGTGGAGAATCTGACTTCTGTGGCAAAGTAATGAATTTAGCATCTACCAGGACAAAAATGGATTTTCTGTCACAGCCTTTAAATCATGGAGAGGAAACTCCCATACTGTAGATCTTTGGGAATGCTTCAAATCCATTTCTGATGCAAGAAAAAATGTTTCAAATATCATCTTCTGGGATTGTGTTCCTCCCTCCTTGTGTTCCTCTCTCTCCCTCTCTCCTTCCCCTGCCCAGCCACATCAACAATCTTTCAAAATTTAATGAAGTGGGTATTTGCTCCTGATGAAGGGAGAAGAGGTTCAATTTTGTCTGTAGAATCTCTGACAAGGAGATACATTGCCTTAGCCTTGAGGAATGAATAAATATAACTTGGATGGATGGAAAGGAAAATGTATGCTCTGCTCTGATCCAAGACTCTGTGTCTACCAATAATCCAGATGCTACAAATATCATCTCCTTCAGCAGTGACTTTAGTGCTGTTGCATGAACAATAAACATCAGTGAGTTGAGAGATGAGATACAAAACACAGAGTGGTATGTGACCAAGGAATTGGCTTAGTGCCAGCCAGTAGCATCCATGTCAAAGGAGCTGCAAATCTACTCCAGGTTTTAGCTTGAACTTTTAGCTATCCATAATACTGAACCCTAACTTTATCTTGGACAGGTCCTTTAAAGTTTGGACTAAAACCCAAAGCAAATACATCAATTAACTAGCAAGAGAGATAATGATCACCACTAAATATGCAGGCATTTGTGACTGTGTCCTAAGATTTGACATAAAGTGGACCCTTAGTATCCACTGGAATCTGGATCCAGGACCTCCCATAGATACCAAAATTTGATGCCACTTTAACTGCCATGCCTCAATGCTATGGAATCATGAGAGTTGTAGTTTTACATGGTCTTTAGCCTCCTCTGCAAAATAATGCTGGTGCCTGACCTAATAATGATGATGATGATGATGATGATGATGATGATGATGATGATGATGATGAAGAACCTGCTTTGATTGAAGTCAAAAATCAGAAACTCCTCAAAGCACAGCAGACAAAAAACCAGTACAAGAAAACCCCACTACAAACTAGGGCTGACAGCTGGCATAACAAAACATTGCATGGAAAGTTCCTTGACAAAATTGAAGGAAAAGCTGATAAGGAGAAGACCTGGCTATGGCTCACGAATGGGACCCTGAAGAAGGAGACAGAAGGCCTGATCCTTGCAGCCCAGGAGCAAGCCATCAGAACAAATGCAATTAAGGCCAAGATCGAAAAATCAGCTGATGACCCAAAATGCAGACTGTGCAAGGAAACCGACAAAACCATTGATCATCTCCTCAGCTGCTGTAAGAAAATTGCACAGACAGACTACAAACAGAGGCACAACTATGTGGCCCAAATGATTCATTGGAACGTATGCCTCAAGTACCACCTCCCAGCAGCAAAGAACTGGTGGGATCACAAACCTGCAAAAGTATTGGAAAATGAACATGCAAAGATACTGTGGGACTTCCGAATCCAGACTGACAAAGTTCTGGAACACAACACACCAGACATCACAGTTGTGGAAAAGAAAAAGGTTTGGATCATTGATGTTGCCATCCCAGGTGACAGTCGCATTGACGAAAAACAACAGGAAAAACTCAGCCGCTATCAAGACCTCAAGATTGAACTTCAAAGACTCTGGCAGAAACCAGTGCAGGTGGTCCCGGTGGTGATCGGCACACTGGGTGTCGTGCCAAAAGATCTCAGCCAGCATTTGGAAACAATAGACATTGACAAAATTACGATCTGCCAACTGCAAAAGACCACCCTGCTGGGATCTGCGCACATCATCCGAAAATACATCACACAGTCCTAGACACTTGGGAAGTGTTCGACTTGTGATTTTGTGATATGAAATCCAGCATATCTATCTTGTTTGCTGTGTCATAATAAAATAATAATAATAATAATAATTTGAAAAGCAAATTAAATGGCGGAAATACGATCAAGGCTATCAACACCTAGGTCACACCCGTCATTAGATACACTGCTGGAATTGTGAACTGGACACAAGCAGAGCTAGATGATCTGGACAGAAAGACAAGAAAACTGATGACAATCCATTACTCATTACACCCACATAGTGATGTTGACAGACTTTACCTGCCCAGAAAATCAGGAGGCAGAGGGCTTCTGCAAGTGAAACAAACGGTAGAGGAAGAGAAACATGCCCTGGCAGATTATGTGAAAGGCAGTCAAGAACCAGCATTTAGGGAAGTCAACCATAGAAAACTGCTTCAAGTTCAAAATACAAAGAGTGAATACCGTAAAAACACAATCCAGAGCAGAAGAGAAAATTGGCAAAAGAAGGCTCTCCATGGACAGTTCCTAGGAAAAATCGAGAGTCAAATTGACAAAGAAAAAGCATGGCTGTGGCTCACAAATGGAACTTTGAAAAAGGAGACGGAGGGCCTGATTCTGGCAGCCCAAGAACAAGCCATTAGAACCAATGCCATCAAAGCCAAAATCGAAAAGTCGACAACAGATCCCAAATGTAGACTCTGCAAGGAAACAGATGAAACAATAGATCACATCCTCAGCTGCTGCAAGAAGATCGCACAGGCAGACTACAAGCAGAGGCATAACACAGTTGCTCAGATGATTCACTGGAACTTGTGCCACAAATACCATCTGCCTGCGACAAAGAACTGGTGGGATCACAAGCCGGAAAAAGTTACAGAGAATGAGAATGTCAAGCTACTCTGGGACTTCTGAATCCAGACAGACAGGGTTTTGGAGCACAATACTCCTGACCTCACGATCGTGTTAAAAGACAAAGTATGGATTGTTGATGTTGCAATCCAGGTGACGGCAGGATTGAAGAGAAACAACTGGAAAAGTTGACACGATATGAGGATTTAAAGATCGAACTACAAAGACTCTGGCACAAGCCAGTCAAGGTGGTCCCAGTGGTGATCGGCACACTGGGAGCAGAGCCTAAAAGCCTTGGCCTGCACTTAAACACAATCGGCGCTAACAAAATTACCATCTGCCAGCTGCAGAAGGCCACCTTACTGGGATCTACTCGCATTATTTGCCAATACATCACACAGTCTTAGACACTTGGGAAGTGTCCGACGTGTGATCCAGCACAACAGCCAGCAGAGTGTCTGCTGTGGACTCATCTTGTTGTGTTTCAAATAATAATAATAATAATAATAATAATAATAATAATAATAATAATAATAATAATAATAATATATTTATATCTGGCCCCTCACTCGGGGAAACTCACAACATGTAACAGTAAATAATGTAACAATATAAACAAAATAAAATGGATAATAACGTAATACAATTTAAATTAAATAAACAAGATAATAAACAAGCAAACATAAAAATTAAAACAGCCACATTAGAGTTGAATATAAAAAACAATCTATAGATTAAATAATATAAAACAATACTTATGCTATGAAACCATTTATAATAACCCAGCCACTGTTCTAGTTAGGTCCACTCTAAAATTCCCATTAAGTCCTCCATCTATTGGACAGTAAAATGTCTAACCATTTTCAAAAGCTTGCTCCCATAGCCAAGTTTTCAAGTCTTTCCTAAAGACTGATAGGATGGGAGCTTGCTTAATTTCCCGGGGGAAGGTGTTCCAGAGCCAGGGGTGGGGGGGCACTACCGAAAAATCCCTTTCCCTCTTTCCCACCAACTGTACCTGTGATGGAGATGGGACTGTGAGAAGGGCCTCCCTGGCTGATCTTAAAGCCCGAACAGGTTCATAGCAAGTTCAGTCTTAAGATTCCACAGCACTGAGATGTGGCAGTTAAAGTGGTATCAAACTGTATAGTGTACTTTAGTGCCAGAATAACCGTCACAAAAAATCACCTTTTACAGAACTGCTTGAAGGTCAGCACTCTGTAACAAACATATAAATATAACAAAGAGACATTGATAGGTACCCATTATTATAATTCTCTCCCTCACACACACACACCGGTAACACAAATTGAACCCAGACTTTTATCCCAATTCTGGCCTGAATAAGTCATGCCCTTCTGGAGGATATCAACCATTTTGTGAGATTCCAACAGCACTGTATTTTCTATTATAGTTTTAATATTATGATAATTCAATTATTTGAATGTTATGGTGATTTAATTCTTTTTTAACTTTTATAAGATGTGCGTTTTTAACAATGTTTGATCTGTTGTAAACCTCCTTGAATACCAAACTGGCAGAAAGTGGAATGTAAATAAACAGTATTGTTATTTCATAAGTAAATTATATAATAAGGCAAAATTATTACTATTAATGCCACAGTTTTCTGAATTGCATCAGGAAAGCATCTGAAAGGATGTTTAAAAGCAAAATTTCTGCAAAAAGGTCAGCTTCTATTTTACTGGTGAGAGCTGTCACAATTCAAGGGGTAATTTTGTATGCAAAGCTAGTGAGAGCTTGGTGTATTTCTGCCTCTTTGAAAATTATCTTCATTTTGCCTTAGAGTGATTCCATGATAGGATCAGTCTATTATTTTAAATATCACTCCTGCTGTGGAGATATAGGGCCTATCTAGAAAGGAAACAATGAATATCTTTGGTTTATATGACATTTTAAAAAGAAAAAAATGGGTTGAAAATACATTAAAGCTTTCTTTTATATTAGTAAATGACCCTTTCTAGCCCCAGAAAAGTCTCTATCAGAAGCATACTTGAAAAAAGAAAAGGGCATCCCTATTTTGCATCCTTATTTTGCATCTTACTGTAGACGCAGTTGGCATAATTTGCATAAAATCTAATTTAATATTGTAGAGAGCATACTATGATTTCTGCAAGCCCACACAATTTATGTTTATCTGATATTGTTCTTGTTTGAATGAAATCTTGTTTTCAAGGCAATATATTGGAAACTATTACAAAATGGGTTTTGTGTTGTTTTTTTTAATCCTTCCTGGCACTAGAAGAAAGAAATGAGTACAACTAAATTTTCTAAAATATTGCTCAATTATTTGAAAGCCTGAAATGAAAATAGAAATGATAAAGTGACATAACACATTTGACAAGGTGTTTGAATATTCTACGGGGACTTTCATGTTTATGCCACAATAAAATTGAACTCTATTTATTTATTTGTTGCTTTGTGTTTTGCCACAGGAAATATGTTTATGTTTAGCATGTCACGAGATGTGTTGTTGTTATTAACTGCCTTGAAGTCAACTGTGACTTGTGACAGCCCCATAAATAGGAGACCTGCCAGCCAACCTAATTTTCCATGTCACCAACAGCCCTGATCAAGTCTTGCAGACTCAGATCCATGGTTTCCTTGACTGAACCTATCCATCTGGAATGCAGCCTTCCTCTATTTCTACTGCTTTCTACCTGACTGTGCACCTGCCTTCACACTTTTTTTCCCTTGACTTTCATCAGTAATGTTTCCATGTTGATGTTCCTTCCTCTGATTTTCATGCCTTTTCTGAGTCCAATCCGATGTATTCAGCGTACAATTCGATAGTCAGGCGAGGCCCTCCTCTCGCTTCGGCCCCCGTCTCAAGCACGGCTTGTGGGGACGAGGGAGAGGGCCTTCTCCGCTCTGGAACTCACTCCCCAGGGAGATTAGGCAGGCTCCCACCCTGTTAGTCTTTAGGAAAAGCTTAAAAACCTGACTTTTCCAGCAAGCTTTTGGAGAGTGAAGGCTCATCCCATGTCAGGTTTCCCGTCCCAATGACCATTTCTATATCCAATGCACTTTATTCTATCCCATCAGTTTAAAAACAATTTGATTACTTACCTCAGCCCAAATTCCCCTATAAATTACAGCACTTTCGCTCTCTACTTCATTTCCTAGTTTACAATATACTCTATGTGCACTTTGGCCCAGTTTGTTTTTATCATCTTTGCTCAGGTTTTTAGATTATGTTTAATTGATATTACTGTTTTTATGCGATGTTTTGAAGTGTTTTTATGTGATGTTATTTTCTGAAGTCTTTTTATGTGATTTTTTTCCTGATGATTGTAATCACTCGGGCTTGGCCCCATGTAAGCCGCTTTGAATCCCTTCAGGGAGATGGAGGCAGGGTATAAAAATAAATTTTATTATTATTATTATTATTTTATTATGACACAGCAAACAAGATAGATATGCTGGATTTCATATCACAAAATCACAAGTCGAACACTTCCCAAGTGTCTAGGACTGTGTGATGTATTTTCGGATGATGCACACAGATCCCAGCAGGGTGGCCTTTTGCAGTCGGCAGATCGTAATTTTGTCAATGTCTATTGTTTCCAAATGCCGGCTGAGATCTTTTGGCACGGCACCCAATGTGCCCATCACCACCGGGACCACCTGTACTGGTTTCTGCCAGAGTCTTTGAAGTTCAATCTTGAGGTCCTGATAGCGGCTGAGTTTTTCTTGTTGTTTTTCGTCAATGCGACTGTCACCTGGGATGGCGACATCAATGATCCAAACCTTTTTCTTTTCCACAACTGTGATGTCTGGTGTGTTGTTGTGTTGTGTATTATTATTATTATTATTATTATTATTATTATTATTATTATTACAGATAGGGCGATAAAATGCAGCTTTGCCTTGGCAATTGGAAATCATTCCATTTCTCCATATTCTCCATATTCTGTCCCGATGGTAGCTTTTTGTTCTTAGTACAGATTATATATCAGGGCAATTGAATGTTGTGGCACACCAATTTATTCAAGATCGTCAGGCTGAAAGACTGTGCAAAGCTGTATTTCCAAATGGGCAGTGTATTTCTACCCTTCTGCTATGCCACTTTCACTCCTTTGTTTTTTGTTATTGTTTTTACGGGGAAAGGAGCATGGCAAATTTATTTATTTATTTATTTATTTATTTTTCAAACTTATATGCCGCCACTCCCCTAGGGCTCGGAGCGGCTTACAAGAACCGGCTAAATCAACACTTTAAAAACATCTTTAAAACATCTTTAAAAAACATCTTTAAAGCATCTTTAAAATGCTGCCACATTGTATAATTGATGTAGTTTGTTACCACTTTAATAGCCATGCCTCAGTGTCATGGAATCATGGGAGTAATCATTTTACAAGGTCTTTAGCCTTCTGTGCCAAAAATATTGCAAAACTACAAATGCCAAAATTCCACAGCACTAAGCCATGGCAGCTAAAGTGGTATGAAACTCCATTAATAATACAGTGTTAATGCACCCCTGCACCCATGGCACAAAGTAAGTCCCTGGATCACAGTGTAATCAGGGGCTATCTATCTATAGGCAAAGTCCTGGCAGCTATATTACAGGGAAGTGGTAGATCAGCAAATGATATTGCTCAGTATCATGGAATTGCCACCACAATGCAATAATTGATGCGTCCCAAATCCAGTTTCTTGTTCCAGCAACATTTGATCATGGAATAAATGGGACTTAATAGAAGTATTGACATACCAGCTTCCCATAAATTCAATAGGTCTACTCCAGGTAAGACCTTTGTGGCTACAGTCCTGTTAATGCTGTACACATGCATAACCTCGGGTTGCACATGCATAGGTCCTTTCTTATTAATGTTATCAATGAACCATACATGCCTGTACAATATAATTTCCCACCCCTAACCGTTTTGAAAAGCTCTGTATTGTTTTGTATTGTTTTTAACAAATTAAGTGAGGCAACCTCAGCTTTCTTTTCCCAGTCACAAATGGATACTGTCAGGACCCAGGCTGCAGAGCACCAATAACCAAACACAGAGGCCAGAATCTATCTAATATCTTTATTGTAGAAATATATAAAGTTAATAAAAGCAAGTGTAGAAAATAGTCCAGAATTAGACCTTTCAGGAAAGGTCAAAATTAGTCCAAAGAAACAATGTCCAATATGAAATATTAAGGTCCAAAGTTGTAATCCAGTAACCGAAACACTCACTTTGCCAAGCAAAGTGAGGGGAGATGACAAGGTCCTTTAGTCCATGAAACTTAAGCAAGGCTAGGAAGCAGAACTTGATTCTTGGATCACTAGGCTTATTTCAAGGCAACAAGAAACGAGGAGCAAGAACAGGATCCGTGGTAAATTCGTGGCGAGGTCCGGGAAGCAAGGCAAGGTCCGTGGAGCAAGACAAGGTCCTGGGAAGCAAGGCGAGGCTGGAAACGGGAACAAAGGGCTTGGACGCGGGAGTAGCGAAGTCCACACACAACCTACTCCCGAAGCTGACGAATTGACTCCGCAAGATTCCTACGTGGGCAAAACACCTAAATAGGGTCTCGTTTCCCCGCCAAAGAACAATTCTCTGGGGAACCAGAACCGAAAGCCATTCTCTGTGTCCAGATGCATGACTCCCTAAAGTTTCCCATGGGAAGCAGGCTTAATCATCTGAATGCCTGGCAGCAATCCTAGCGCTCCTGCGAGAAGCCTCCTGAGCGCCTTTCTGTTGTTTATAATAATCGCGGCGAGAAAATGGGGGAGATTTCAGCTCAAGGCTTGTTTGGCAGACTTCTGGAAGGCAAGTCTCCTGCAGGTGCAAAGGCTCCAATTCTGGCTGGAAAAGCTCCAATTCTGGCTGAAACGGTGGGAAACCGAAGTTTTCCTCTTCATCTGTCACAACAGTGTTAGGAACGGGACTACATGGCCCATGAGTCATCACAGATACTGTCTTGTCACTTCCCTCTCTATTTCACCCAGCCAGTAAAAGTTGCCTTCCAGAAATGAGCCCCCTATTTCTATGTGTATATATGAATCTGGGTTTTTATTTGCATTGCACTTGTCAATATCGACCAGGCTATGACAATAGGCTACCAGACTCTTCTTCTAATCCCACCTACATAAATTCTAAGGTTTTCCTGTTGTCACCTTTGAAGTGTTGTGTTGAGAAGAGTGTAGAACATGACTTTTTAAAAGTAATTCATTTCCTGGTCTTTGCAAGCCTCAAAGTGACTTGTTACTTTTAATATTACAGGATTGTCTGTGATCTTAAGCAATGTATCACATTTCTTCCTGCATTATTCATTTCATTACAAGGTAGTTGGGTTGCGTTTTCTCTACTCCTTTCCTTAAAACTACTATCCCATACCACCAAAGCAGTGCAAATCCTTGTTCTGTTCTTAATAGTATAGTAACCTTGTTTAAAAAAAAATAAAAAGTGGAAGAAAATATCCCAAATTCATTAAGTCACAACAAGTGTTATTTATTGTGCTAAAATAACACTTTCTTTGCCAGCTCTTATATTGTCACAAATGAAGCAGCATTATGTTCATTATTACCCCACAGGTTGTTACTTGTAATGTGTTACTTCAATGTTTTGGGGTAATGAGAGATACCTGTTACCAATTCACTTTTAATCACCATTAAGTGTTCCAAATTCCTTGTCAGATTATTCCATAAAAATGGAAATTAGAATTTTCATGATTAATGGAAAAGTGAGAAACCCTGATTGACTTTCCAAAAGCTCTGCTTTTTACCATTTCTATAGATGTGAGATGTCACGGGCTTGATACTCCCCTGTCAAAAGGGTTGTCCATCACTTGCCTTATTCTGACAGTTTCCCCCATTAAAAGGCAGGGCACTTGTTTCCCAGGAGATTTTATGAATATTCAGGTTCAATTTAAAGTTGACTTGTCAGTTGGAGAGACTGTGTTTTTGGAAATGAACTCATGCTGCTACTTCTTTTCTTCTCTGCCACTGTATTCTTGGAGGACAATGGTGCTTGCCTTCTAGCTTCTTGGATATAGCCTGTGGGGAAAAAACTCTTACAAAATTGTTCATACTAACATGCATATACAGAACCGCCCCATCACCATCACAGGATAGAAAGCACTTTAAGATTTATTTATTTTTTCGTGTCAGGAGCAACCTGAGTCGCTTCTGCTGTGAGAGAATTGGTCGTCTGCAAGGACGTTGCCCAGGGGACGCCCGGATGTTTTGATGTTTTTACCATCCTTGTGGGAGGCTTCTCTCATGTCCCTGCATGGAGCTGGAGCTGATAGAGGGAGCTCATCTGCACTCTCCCCAGTTGGGATTCGAACCTGCCAGCCTTCAGATCAGCAACCCAACCTTCAAGTTACAAGGCTTTAAACCCCTTCCTCCACTGGGGGCTCCATACTTTAAGATAATAATAATAATAATGTGGGAAGTGTTCGACTTGTGATTTTGTGATACAAAATCCAGCATATATATCTTAATTACTGTGTCATATTCTATGTGTCATATTCTATGTGGCGCAGGCTGTTGAGCAGCCAGCTGCAGCCAGCTGCAACAAATCACTCTGACCAAGAGGTCATGAGTTCGAGGCCAGCTCGGAGCCCTGCATTTGTCTTTGTCTTTGTTCTATGTTAAGGCATTGAATGTTTGCCTTATATGTGTAATGTGATCCGCCCTGAGTCCCCTTCGGAGTGAGAAGGGCAGAATATAAATACTGTAAATAAATAATAATAAATAAATAAATAAATAATTTTATCCCCCCCCCCCCCCCCCGTAGGTGCCACCTTGTCATGGGGAGGGGGGGCTTAACTGTTCCAATGATGCTGAGAGCTTTGCTGGCGGTAGTGTAACTACCGGCAGGTCCAACCAAACCAGAGAGGTCTCAGCTGAGGAGTTGAACTAAGAGCACCTAACCCATTAGCATTATGGAGAAGCAAACCATAACGAAGTCTATACTGGCTCGGTTGTCACCCAGGATAAAAAGGACCACGGTGGATGCTGCCGATTCTGGACATCCATCAACAAGTGGGCTACAGAATCAAAATACAAATGAACAGTCACAGAAGCGGCAGAAATATACAATGCCAGAAAACTGCACAGTTATGAAATGCTGTTACAAATCTGAACCTCAAAAGCACGGCTACCAAAAAAGGATGCATCAGCTGTGGAAACAAGAGTAGCCAGCCAGAGGCCTATAAATATCTGGGCATATTACAGCTGGACAACATCAAGTATGAACATGTGAAAACTGTGGTCAGCAAAGAATACACACAAAGGGTCAGAAAAATTCTCAAAAGCAAGCTCAATGGAGGCAACACCATCAAGGCCATAAACACCTGGGCCATACCTGTCATAAGATATACTGCTGGCATTATAAATTGGACACAGGCGGAACTGGACAATTTGGACAGAAAAACAAGAAAACTCATGACCATTAATCATTCACTGCACCCTCAGTGATGCTGAAGTCTATATCTGCCTAGAAGACCTGGTGGCAGAGGACTCTTACAAGTAAAACAAGCAGTCAAAGAAGGACATGCCCTGGCAGAATCTGTAAAGCAAGGTGAAGAACCTGCTTTGATTGAAGTCAAAAATCAGAAACTCCTCAAAGCACAGCAGACAAAAAAAAGTACAAGAAAATCACACTACAAACTAGAGCTGACAGCTGGCACAACAAAACATTGCATGGAAAGTTCCTTGACAAAATTGAAGGAAAAGCTGACAAGGAGAAGACCTGGCTCTGGCTCACAAATGGGACCCTGAAGAAGGAGACAGAAGGCCTGATCCTTGCAGCCGAGGAGCAAGCCATCAGAACAAAGGCAATTAAGGCCAAGATCAAAAAATCAGCTGATGACCCAAAATGCAGACTGTGCAAGGAAGCTGACGAAACCATTGATCATATCCTCAGCTGCTGTAAGAAAATCGTACAGACAGACTATAAACAGAGGCACAACTATGTGGCCCAAATGATTCATTGGAACTTATGCCTCAAGTACCACCTCCCAACAGTAAAGAACTGGTGGGATCACAAACCTGCAAAGATAATGGAAAATGAGCACGCAAAGATACTGTGGGACTTCTGTATCCAGACTGACAAAGTTCTGGAACACAACACATCAGACATCACAGTTGTGGAAAAGAAAAAGGTTTGGATCACTGATGTCACCATACCAGGTGGCAGTCAAATTGATGAAAAACAACAGGAAAAACTCAGCAGCTATCAGGACCTCAAGATTGAACTGCAAAGACTCTGGCAGAAACCAGTACAGGTGGTCGCGGTAGTGATCGGCACATTGGGTGCCGTGCCAAAAGATCTCAGCCAGCATTTGGAAACAATAGACATTGACAAAATTTCAATCTGCCAACTGCAAAAAGGCCACCCTACTGGGATCTGTGTGCATCATCTGAAAATACATCACACAGTCCTAAACACTTGGGAAGTGTTCGACTTGTGATTTTGTGATACGAAATCCAGCATATCTTTCTTGTTTGCTGTGTCATACAATGTCGTTGTGTCAATAATTTTATTTTATCCCGGCTCTCCTCATGGCTCAAGGTGGGTTGCAACAGAGTTACAACACATAATTATTGTTAAAATTATATAAATGCACATATTAAAATATATTTCTATAAAATAAATATTAAAATATACAGAAAAAAGATTTAAACACAGGACACGGGTTTAAAATTTATGATTAAAGCTGGTTAGGTGGGCCTGCTGGAAGAGACAGGTCTTTAGGTGGGTTTTAAATTCCGACAGCTCATTTAGTAGACCCCCCCACCAAGAGAACCTAAGTATACGGGGTGGATTGTACAGGAGACAGCAATCCTGTAGGTAATCTGGACCCAAATCATGCAAGGCTTTAAAGGTCAAAACCAACATCTTGTATTTTCCCTGGAAACTAACTGGCAGCCAGTGGCGTGATTTTAAGATAGGTATAATATGCTAACTCCTGGATGTTCCTGTAACAAGTCTGGCTGGAGTTTCCGAACTTGGTAGCCCAATGTGAAGTGCATTGCAGAATTCCAACCTTGAGGTTACCAGTAGGTGCAGTATCTAGGAAGGAGTGCAGCTAGCATATCAGCCAAAGCTGGCAATAAGCACTCTACCTGGGCTTACATTTGGAGAGATGGATCCAGGAGCACTCCCAAGCTGTGGAAACAGTCTTTCAGGGGAAGTATAATCCTTCCAGGACTGGTTGATATACCTCCCACCCCAGACCTTTGATGGTAAGCACTTCTGTTTTGTCTGGATTCAGGACAGTCCTTTAGCCCGGAAGCAATAGTGTTTTAAAACGCAAATGTTCCTGGGTTCTAATCCACACACACCCCAGAAAGCACTTGTTTTCGGGGGGGGGGGTTACATGCCCTGCCAGGCTTTCTAGCAGGGCACCCAAACACCAAGAAAACCCCCCAGAAATGCCCTAAAAATGGTGAAGAACTTATTAGGCTGCCATTTGGCTTTGGAGCACACTTCCTGGAATGTACCAAATACACATGAGGAGGCCGGGGGAGGAGGAGTGATTTGCCCCCCCCCCCCACTTCCTTGCACATAATGGATCCATTAGCCTTTGAGGGATGACCAGAAAAAAAACTCTGCAAGAGTGCCTTGCTTCCTAAATCAGCACTTGCAAAAACCTTCAATTATATTTTCACTTTCTCAGCTTATATCCCTTCTCCCCTGTTTTCCTTTTGCACAATAAAGTGACCTCCTTGTGTCCATAGAAACCATTGTAGGGCTGCCACATTACACTATCACATTCGATTCAAAAAGGTATAGGTTTCTTTTTTTTAAAAAAAAAAAAAGTTATGGCCTTATTTAATCATTTTTCCCGTGAGGATAATTTTCTGACTCTAGATATATAATTAAATAAAGATCTAATTTCTTTTTCTCATTGGCACCACTACACTGCTGGCTGGGTCAAGATTTATAGTGAAAATGTACACAATTTATTTTCTCCCTGATAATTCGACATTGCTTTGCACCTTGGCCTGGATCTTTTGACCCACATCGTGATTTTAATATTATTTTGTATATTGATTTTCTATGACTGTTTTTAATCATGTTGTAGTTTTATTGTTTGGTGATCTGTTTAATGTTTTTATCTGACTTGTATTGTCGTACCCGGGCATGGCCCCATGTAAGCTGCCCCGAGTCCCTTCGGGGAGATGGGGTGGGATATAAGAATAAAATTATTATTATTATTATTATTATTATTATTATTATTATTATTATTATTATTATTATTATTATTATTATTATTATATGCTATTCCAGAACTGCTTTTCATGTTAGATTTGGAGACTTCTTGTACATATTTTAATTCAAGTCCGCTAATATGAAAAAAGTAAAACTTAGACATTCCCAGATGAAATTTTCTGACACAATCATTGTCATAGTGGTATACAGTGTTCCCTCACTTATCGCTGGGGTTAGGTTCCAGGACCACCCGCAATAAGTGAAAATCCGTAAAGTAGGGATGCTATATTTATTTTAAAATTTATACATTATTTTAGTACTTATACACAATTTTAAGTCTTTATCAACCAATCAGGTGTTGATAATTTGCCTCCCTCTCCTCCCGTTACCGTTTGGGCTCCTTTTCTCTCCCTTTGGCTTCTCCTTCCTCCCTTCCTTAGGCTGTAAATTGTATTTTTTTATGATTTATAATATTCTTTTAGCATTTATTGAAAAACCGCGAAACAGCAAATCTGCGAAAAGTGAACCGCGAAGTGGTGAGGGAACACTGTAGTTGTAGACTAGGCAAAGATCGAGAATTCTCCAGAAGGTAAAAGTCTAGAGATCAGGCCATAAGAAATAGGATACAAATGTTATATAGTATGCAAATCTAGAAGGATTGTTTCAAACAGGATTAATATGTAAAAGAAAATAATCCTCGTGGTGGTGGTGGGAATTGTAAATGTTGTGTATGTGTAGGTCCTAAAATTATATGTATGTATGTGTGTATATATATATATATATGTGTGTGCGTGTGTGTGTGTGTGTGTGTGTGTATACACACACACACACACGGGCTATCCACAAAGTAGGTTACATTTTGGATTTTTAAAAGAACAAAGTATAGGAGAAATCATTTACCATATGCAGCTGAAAGACACATCCCATAACTACAATCTCATGTAATCCCCATTGAAATGTAGGCACGTCTCATATAGATAAATGAGTTTGAAAAGTACTGCTCCAGTAAATTCCCCATTTGTGTCCTCAGCCCTTCCCCCTTCTCCCTTCCTACAGCGTAGCCAAAACGCCGTGCTGCCAGCCACGCCCCCATTGTTGGAAACGGAGGAGAGAGGTGGCAAATTTACTGGGACAGACCTTTTCAAACTCATTTATCTATATGAGACATGCCTACATTTCAATGGGGATTACCTGATATTGTAATATTGGGATGTGTTTTTCAGTTGCATATGGTAAATGAGTTCTCCTATACTTTGTCCTTTTTAAAATCCAAAACGTAACCTACTTTGTGGATAGCCCTATATATATATATATATATATATATATATATATATATATCATTTAACTACTTATTAATTGCCCTCCATCCATGATGCTCTAGGCGATTTACAAGATAAAATTGTAAAGGATAAAAATACATACATAAAAATATTAATAAAATTAGCATAGGTTAAAAGCTCTAGTAAAGAGCCAGGTCTTGAGTGCTAGGGTAAAAGGCCCTAACTCACACATGGCTCTCATATAGGGCGGCAAGGCATTCCATAAGGCAGGGGCAGAAATAGAAAAAGCTCTGCACCTGGTCCTTTCCAAGTGCACTTCTCTAGGACCTGGTACATAAAGTAAGTTTCGTTGGGATGGTCGTTGCGACCTCCAATGATGGGAGAAGGAGAGACGGTCCCTAAGGTACGATGGGCCCTGGCCGTAAAGAGTTTTAAAGGTCAGAACTAGCATCTTATATAGACCACGGTAATCGGTTGGAAGCCAATGCAGATGCTGCAGCACTGGTGTTATGTGGCATTTTATGGGTGTTCTTGTGAGTATCCTGGCTGCCGCATTCTGAACAATACGGAGCTTTCGGGTCGTGGACATTGGAAGGCCAACATACAGGGCGTTGCAATAGTCCAGCCTAGACGTGACCGTGGCATGGATGACTGTTGCCAGCGCCTCATCAGATAGATAGGGTGCCAGTTGCCTCGCTTGTCGTAGATGGAAAAAGGCCTGTTTGCTGGCAGCAGTGACCTGAGCTTCCATTGTCAGCTGCGAATCTAAAACAACACCCAGGCTCTTAACGGTAGGCGAAGGAGATAGGGCAGCACCATCGAAGGTGGGTAGCAAATCGGTCAGACCAGTCGAGCGGCCATGTCAAATAATCTCAGTCTTCACCAGGTTCACCTTCAGTCTACTAGCACGTAGCCAGTTTGACAGAGCCTCCAGACATAAGGTGAAATTGTCTGGTATTGACGTTGCTCCAGGCTCCAAGCGCAGAAGGAGTTGGGTGTCGTCCGCATATTGATAGCAGTCTAGGCCGAAACTCCGAACTAAACTAGCAAGGGGTCTAACGTAGATGTTGAAGAGAAGAGGGGAGAGAATTGCACCTTGGGGTACCCCACATAGGAGGGGAGATCTGTCAGAGACTTGATCCATATACTCCACGCATTGGCTCCGGTTTCGCAGAAATGAGTTGAACCAATTGAGGGCCTGACTGCGAACTCCGGACATGGTGAGACGGTGAATCATTAGGTCGTAGTCAACGGTGTCAAACGCTGCGGTAAGGTCGAGAAGTACCAGTAGCGCTGATCCGCCGCTATCAGACTGGCGACGAAGTTCATCTGTAATGGCAACCAGGACTGTCTCTGTCCCATGGCCCATATTTCTCCAGAAGGTTTTTGGTAGTTCAAATAATAGACATGTATGCATGGATATACATTTGTTTCATATAAAAACACATTTCCCTTAGTTCCTGGAATCATAGAGTTAGAACAGACTACATGGGCCATCCAGTCCAAGTTAATTACAGTAGGCAATAGATGGAGCAAATTCAGCTAGTAAGGTCTATATCATTATGAGAAAAGGCTGTATACAATCTAGTGAGAAGGGCACAAATCCAGTTATTTGTTTCAATTAGATTTTTTTTATCAGGAGCGATTTGAGAAACTACAAGTCGCTTCTGGTGTGAAAGAATTGGTCGTCTGCAAAGATGTTGTTCAGGGGATGCAAAAATGTTTGATGTTTTACCATCCTTGTGGGAGGCTTCTCTCATGTCCCTGCATGGGGAGCTGGAGCTGACAAAGGGAGCTCATCCGCGCTCTCCCCGGGTTGAATTTGAACTGGCAATTAGATTAGAACTTTTCAATCAATGTAAATGAGATGTGTTTTGTTTACCAAATTCCCATTGATTCAGAGGGTTTCATCTGGTTGGGATTTGATTTAGGCCACTACCTCCTATACAATTTCAATGGAAATGAACAGAAGCTCTGTGACAAATTATTTCACTGTTGTAAACCAAGTAGGTCATATTCCTTCTACTGCATTTAGAATTTTAAAAGTGACAAGTATTTCTATCCATGTCCAACACATTTACGAGCATAACTGTACTTTGCGATTTAGGAATAAGTATTTATTTTACTGTTGTTTCTTTGACAACCTTATTTGACATAAGCCGTAGTTGAAACAGTATCTGTATCTCTGTGTTTGTATTTCAGACCCTATTTCTACCTGCATCCAGGCTTCAAAATAATTGTCAGCCACATTTCAGTTAAAAAGGATCTTGACCAAATTGCAGTTATTTGAACTTTAAAAGCAGTGTCTATGACTCTGCTTCTAGTTTGTCTGTGATACATTCAGGATTCTCAGGATTTTAGCCATCATTGGATCTGCTGGACTGCATTGCTTCTTAAAATATCAGTAAAATCTCATTTTCCCCTGCATGTACTTTCAAACTGAACATGGCCAGAGTCTAGCCAAGAAGGGGGGTGGTGTTATCGGAGTATAAGGTAGAAATGCTCCTGCTGAATTCTCTTTCTGTTAAATTCTTTGTTAATTCACAATATTAAGACAAGAGAGATAGCTGACACCTCTTTTCTTCACAGATACTTATTAATGTCTGTGCAAAATGCTAAAACCTCTTGATGTACTTCTCTTACTTTTTGCATAATAAGATCAAACAACTACTTGTTCCTTAGGGATATCAGGGCCCTCCAGTTATATTTTAATGGTCTTTTTTTCAATGTCTGTCATATGTCTCTTGCTTGTTTATAATTATCAATTTACAAAGGGATTTATGAATGGAGATATTTTGATGTTGGTAAGTTCCCTGTCTATTCCAACAATGTTAGCTTTCTGTATCAAAATAAAGTTGCCTTTTAAAATCAGGAACAGTTTGTGTATCTTGCTTTGTTTAATATTAACATGTACTCTTTTTCCTCCTAGAACAAAAGCTACACATAGATGTTAAATTCATCCAAATGTAACCTTTTCCTCCCAATTTTAACAAGTATGAAATCCTCCATAAAATATGTCCTAGGTGTTGGTTGATAGTTGAAGAATTTGCCTCTGGACTCTCTTTAGATGGCTGCACTGACCATAAGCAGATAGAGCATTACCATCTGAGATTGAATAGACTATTGCTAAGGGCACTGATTAGAGACTGAACAATAACTGGTGAACTGAAAGAATGCTGCTGTAATATCCTATCAAGAAGAAATGCAAGAAATTTCTCTTTTTTTCCTACACCTCCCCCTTTTTTCTAATCTTTGATTTCATTCCAAGATTTGACAGGCTTGTCTCAATCTGCATTTCCTGTACCATAAAATCTGTACATTCCTAGTGGCTGTGGGCGTCCCTGGGGTCCAAATGTACATATTTAAATAGTATATATAGAAAAAGAAACTAATTTCAAAAGAGGAGAAAATACTGTTTAATTATGTTCTGTAAAACAGTCAAAGCACATTTAAACAATATACTCAACATAAAACATGCATGCAAACATGCAGACTTTTAAAAAATCATCAAAAAAAAAGATGGACCTCATCCTATTAAAATGCCACAACAAAGGAACCAGACAGCCCCACTGCACATAGAAGCAGAAAGAAAAAGAGTTAATTAATGAATGCAGCCTTTCTAGATAGGCACATCCCTATTCATTGCTTGGAATTATCCGGAGATGGTTGTGGCTTCCTTGTTGATTGAATGGGGAACCCACTTAAAGTTTTAGTCTAAACTTTTAAAAAGCTCAAATTAGTCAATGAATTTTTTTCATGGAACTAGAAGATCTAGGCTATCGAGAGGTTTATGGTATATTCCTCAGAATTAAGGAGATTAGGAATACCAGAACTAAAAACCTACTATCAGACACATATAATAAAGGGAGTATTTCAGCTGCTCTTGGAACCTAAATTAATCTGGCAGGAACTAGAAGGTAAATGTTGGCAAAGAGATTATGGGGAAATGTTTTTCATGTCAAAAACAGGCAAAGTAATTAAGGGATGTAAAAATAACCTGGCTAAAGATCTTATGGAGACATGGGTTAAGTTAAAAAACAAGGTATTTCCAGGAGTTTCTCACCTAACCCCAATAGTTTTACTGGAAAATTTCCCAGAAGATCTGAGAGTGAAACTTAAGAATAAAAAATTAGTGGAGGTGGAAACTGCTCTTTCTTGGAAGGAAAGGATACAAAATTTGATGGGCAAGTTTAATACGTTGGAACAACAAGGTGTCTTGAATTGGTTTGAGAGGCAACAACTATATAATTGGAAAAAGGACTGGTTAGGTAAAAATCCCAGATGTAGAGAGCTTAATAAATATGAAGAATGGTTAAGTAAACTTAAAAAGCAAGAAATTTCAGGGAAAGGATTAATTGGGAAAATATACAATGGATTAATAGGCGAATAAATAGGGTTGAAGCTGTTAGAAAAGGTGTGGGAAGGAGACCTAGGGCCTCTGATGATCTCAATTGGAAAAGGGTTCTAAAGTTGAGAGTGGTTAAGAATTTGTCAATAAGATTAAAAGAAAATGTGTACAAAGTCATATGGAGATGGTCTACCACACTGGTTAAATTACACCAAATGGATAGGAAACAAAGTAACTTCTGCAAAAGATGTAGCATGCATACAGGGACATATTTTCATTTTGGATATGGCATTTGTTTAATGATTGACTTATACATTTTATGGTAAAGGAAATGATACTTGTTCAGGACTTGGTGGCGGAAATATGTGTTTGTAAAATGTTCATTGTTTTGTGTTCTGTTTCACTGTAAGTTGTTAATGTATGTAAATAAAAATTAATAAAAAAACTATTTAAAATCTCTCCCAACTGTTAATCAAAACAGGGGATGTATTAGTTCAGACTAAATCCCAGAGCTGATGTATTACTCCTAGTGACATGAAAGCCACCACTGGCCATGGATTCACCGAATAGCTGACAAGAAGACAAATGCCGATGTTTGGGAGACTTTATTGCCCTCCCCAGGAACCTGGACTTTGTGCCTCCTGTGGTATAAAAAAGGTAAAGGTTTTCCCCTGACGTTATGTACAGTTGTGACCGACTCTGGGGGTTGGTGCTCATCTCCATTTCTAAGCCGAAGAGCCGGCATTGTCCGTAGACACCTCCAAGGTCATGTGGCCGGCATGACTGCATGGAGCCCCATTACCTTCCCGCCGGAGCGGTATCTGTTGATCTACTCACATTTGCATGGTTTCAAACTGCTAGGTTGGCAGGACCTGGAGCTAATAGCGGGCGCTTATTCCGCTCCCGGGATTTGAACCTGGGACCTTTCGGTCTGCAAGTTCAGCAGCTCAGCGCTTTAACACACTGCACCACCACCAGGGTATATCCTGTGGTATATCCATCCTAATTATTTAACTTTTACTAATGAGGCAAGGATGCTCCCCACCCACTTGCCCCCTTGATGTTGTGGGGGAAATCACCATGTTCTTGGTTCCCCCACACCTACCCCTTTGGCTCTTTTCTAGTTCAAGAGAGGCCTTTTTGAATGGATAGTCAAGTTTTGAACAGACACTCGACTAGTGATTTGACCTATGATGGCTAAATCAACAAATATTATTTAAAATCACCTGACCAAGATGCACAGGACCACTAGTCTCTTTATAATACCAGAACAAGTACTCATTTTAAATAACCCTGAAATTATATTTGTCCCCAGATATGGTAGTATCTGGATGTTCTCATATGGCAGCTGAAAACTAAGGTTTATCCCCATCCCGCATGTCCCACCCCCAAAAAATACATCAGCCACAGCTGCAAGTTTTAATGATCTGGCACATCAACCCTTAGCATGCTCAAAGTTTCTCTTAGATCGGCTCCTTTAGGAAGGATAAGACAAACAATATGTAGCTGCCGCCCATTAGCTTTCCATTTCAGACTTGTTTTTTCTCCCCACAAATATTTGAGTAATGGCTCTTTTATTTCAGAAGACTATATAAAGATACTTGGCAACCCTTTTGCTCCAAAGAGCATAGGTGGAAAGAGGAGAAACTAGAGAAGTGCATTAAAAATGAGCATGAGAAAACAGTATTCTATTCTCTTTTTGGTTCATGCAGCATGCTATTATTTTACTGTTCAGTAGATAAGCTATACAGGAATGACAATTTCTTATGATGGAACTTTGCAGAAAAGGTAGGTAAGAGATTATTATTTCTGCTCTTCAGACAAGATTGCAAGAATTTTGCTATCTGTTTTTGGATTCACATCCTTCCCAAACTTCAGTAACTTTTTTCTAGTGGTATCAAGATGCCAAATTCTGAAGGAGGAGGTGATTTGTTTAATATCTTCAACAAAAAGAACTTTTTCCTTATCACTGTTCCACAGCTCTCTGTGTGATTATCTTCTAACCTTATCTAGCCATCAAATATTAGTCCTATCTTTATAGGAGGACGGATAAGAGCAGAATTTACCATAAACAGTTGTATGAACAGACTCTGTGCTACCATGATACAGAAAGTTTTAAATTACTACAGCACCAGTCATCATGATTTATTATGGGGAAACAAATTCAACAAGACTTACTCTCAGGAATATATGCAAGTGATTGTGTATAATAGAAAATAATACAGGAACACAGTTATCTGTTTTTGAATCAAGGTTTTTTCCTATGAATTTTCCCTAGGTAACTATGATAGCCACCATGGAGCTTTGGGAAAAAGAGTGATACTCTGGGGGGTGGGAGAGGGAAGGTGTAGTGTGTCAGTCATTGTGCTTCTATGAAGGAGAAGCAGTCTGTTATAACACACAGGTGTAACTACTAATGAAAACATTTGCCATTAGAAAGGACTACTCACTAAATTAGATTATTTTATCAAGATGGGTTGTACTTAATTATGAAATCATAGCCACACAGCAGTTTCCTAAATTCTGTTTGACTGTTCAAGCTGGCAAAAAAAACAGTTTAGGAAGTATAGTCACCAAAGCTTGGGTATTAGCATAGAAAGAACAACTACAGTACCATCTCAGGGGTTTGTGTTTCACTCTACCTAACATGGTCCCCCCCCCCAAGACCTTGGAAACTCTCTGCTTTTTTGCTGTCAGGGCTGCCTAGGAAGAATTTATGACTCCTGCAAAATTAATCCATTTTATGACTGTGGTAGCATGGATAAATATGAGCGGATGTATAAATCACTGCTTAAGCAAAATGTGGACATCTGAATTCATCGCTGTTCTGCAGATTTATCCAAATCAGAATTGCGTTGACTGAATGGTCCATATCCTTCTGCTTCTTGTCTTTTCTTTTAATCAACCTCTGTTTCTGATGTCTTTTCAAATACTGTTTTCCTTTCTGTCGAACCCGTTCCACACCAACACCATATTACCATGTCTCCATGACACAATCAGTATTATTCCCAAATACATTTTCTTAAAATCACTCATCTACTCATTTTCCACAAGCGATTATGATTAGCAGCTAAAATTGTAATACCCAAAGGAAATCTGCAGATCTAAGAACTGTTCCAGCTCTAGCAGATGTTTGCTTTGAAATTAAAACTGTGGAGGAATAATAGCATAATAATTTCTTTTCCTAAATGTCAACATGAAGCTATGTGGAGCTTAAGAGTACTTAATCGTTCTTATGGACTTCATTAATGGCACTGAACCTGAAAGGCCTTTTACCCTACAGCAATGGTAGCAGTACCGCTTGCATAGCTTCCCTTCTAGGACTGCCACAAAAACATTCTTGCCTTCTTTTTAAATGTAAGAACCAATTCTTGTGTAGCCAAACACACATTTACTCAGGGGTAAGTTCAACTGAACTCATTGGGGCTTACTTCTGAATAGACATGTGCATGGTTCCAACAATAAACTGAATATTTTTATTGGCAGGCATGGCCAAACTATGACCCTCCAGGTGTTTTGGACTTCAACTCCCACAATTCCTAACAGCCGGTAAACTGGCTGAAATTTCTGGGAGTTAAAGTCCAAAACATCTGGAAGGGCAAGGTTTGCCCGTGTCTGTGCAGAGGCAGACTGTAATCTTTCCTTCGACGTATGGAAATATAAACACACTTTCCCATTCCTCTTTTTTCTCTGTCCCTTTCTCTCATTCTCTTTTTCATACCCACAAACATACCTATATTCCTTCCTGTGTGTCCTTCTCACACATGGCAACACATATTCTACCCATCTGCATGTCCCCCATTTTTGTCTCTACATGAATTCTCAGTGTTTCTACAATGAGCATATCAGCCTCCACACCATTTCTTTGAACCAGCATAGTGTCTTACCTCCTTCCATAACAGCTCCCAAGCTGAGCCCACTTTCTTTTTCTTTCATTCTTTTCTCCTTTTCCCCCCTTCCTTCCTTCCTTTGTATCTTTCCTTCTATACTCCCCCAAAGGCTCTTAAAACGCACACAATGCAAACATACATGAACAAATGAGAAAACACACATTTACAGACAACACCGCACAGTATTTGGCTTTCTAATAAATCTATAGCTTTTTCATGGCCTGAAATGCACAAGCTGAAATGCACAAGCTTTTAATGGCATCCCCAGAGAGAGAGAAAATTGTATTGCAGGGTACTATATAATAATATCTACTGGAGAAGCCCATCTTGTAAGAAGACCAATAACATAGTCTTTGGGGAGAAGATACACTTTTTATTTATTGTTTTTTATCTTATATTTTAGGAAGCCATCAAATTTGCATCTCAGCTGAGAACGAAGACGTGAGTGAACTGAACTAGGATGTAGTGGAATATACTTGGAAGCATGCATGAAGTGGAGTCCATCTACATGTTCCAGAGAACATTTCATTTCGGCTATCTAGAGTTATCAGGCCAGCAGCATCCCATGCCTTGAGAATTCAGGAACAAAATCATTAGGGTGAGGTTTTGTGATTTCCCAGAAATAAGTTTTTTCCACACAGGTAGAATGGACAAGGGCTAGTAGACACTACAGCAGTGCTTTAGCAGATTAAAGACAGCAGTGTGAATTCTGGGAGGAAAGAATTGGCTAAACAAATAATATAACAACTAAGAGCCAGGGGAAAGTCAAAGCATTTTTGGGTGCCCAGCAGCTTCAGCAGTTGCTGCCATTCTGCTAGGAAGTCGTTCCCATATGTCTCAGTCTACAACACATGGGGGAGTTTGCCCACATCCTACACATCTACAGAGGTTTGTGAAATGTTTGCCACCAACTCTTAAGAGTTTTCCATGGTCTGGCACAGTTGCAGTCAGGGCTTCTAGAAAAAGAATGTCCATAACTTCCACTCTTGATCCCGGAAACATTATCCTCACTCTGATTTGCTTGTCATTGTCCACAAAACTCCCTTCATCACATTTACAGAGATTTACGGAGAGGACACTAGGTGTGGTTGAATAAGAAATTGAGAGCACCTAGGGATGTTTCGAAGCTGAAGTTCTTAGATAATTCCAGTTAATAAGGAATGCTTTATGCACTAGTTATGCCCAATCCCTGCACATAAATGGTGTAGGGATTGGGCATAACTAGTGCATAAAGTATTCCTTATTAACTGGAATTATCCAAAAACTTCAGCTTCCAAACATCCCTAGGTGCTTCCAGTTTCTTATTCAACCACACCTAGTGTCCTCTCCGTAAATCTCTGCTCCATGTTTATCTGAGGTTTTGATTAAAACAGATGAGTAGTTTTCACAAGTAGGTTCATCGTTCTACCCAAATTTTAAAATGTTTGTTTTATATTTGTGAAAATGGACCTACTTATATCATAGTATTACCAAAAAAGACCCAAAACCCTGTGGATAAGAAACTTTTACACTAACATTGAGGGAAAGAACCACAAGAATTTTAAGCAAACATTTCAAGCACTAAAGACTACACCTCATCTCATCAAGGATGCATATTCTGTCCTGAGTGAGAGGAGATTGGCTAGAGAATTATAGCTTTCCTTGTTCACAAATAACTGTATTCAGTCATCTGGTACAATCAGCTAACACTGACTTGTAGATAGAATCTGGTTTTTTTAAAAGCTACAGCAGTGTAGAAGCATTTCATTGGTCATTTTCCTGTATGCACAGTAGTTATCTGAGTATTTTGAACCTAGTTGCCAATATATGTGCATTCCTTTCCTCAACATCCACATCTCCAAAAAAAACTCATTTTCTAGGTCAAAATTGCATCAGTTCTCCATGTACAGTCCAAAAGACTGTGACTGGATTGCTATCATCTGGGTACCAACTATATAAATGAAACAGAATCAGAATGGTACAGAATTTTATTACATACATCTAGGAAGGAAGAAGCAAATCAGCCTTTACTTCACTGGGGAGCTCCCGGTGGCGCAGTGGGTTAAAACCTTGTGCTGGCAGGACTAATGACTTGAAGGTTGGGCTACTGGCTTGAAAGTTGCCGGTTTGAATCCAACCCAGGGACAGCACGAATGAGCTCCCTCTATCAACTCCAGCTCCAGCTCCATGTGGGAACATGAGAGCAGCTGCCCACAAGGATGGTAAAAACATCAAAACATCCGAGCGTCCCCTGGGCAACGTCCTTGCAGACAGCCAATTCTTTCACACCAGAAGCAACTTGCAGTTTCTCAAGTTGCTCCTGCCACACAAAAAAATCATTCCCTTTAAGAAACAGTTTTATGGTAGAGGCCAGTAGGGATGGTTTTGCTGTCTTGCATCAGTTTCATTTTTAAACCTTCCATTTTCATTATCCCATGGAAGAAACGATCTCTTACAGACAGAACGCATGTGATGTCCTGAAAATCTGAGTAAGGGAATGCCTTCTGTGAGTTAATGGATTAATGGGGCCCAGTAGGCAGTATGAAATAAACATGAAATGTATGGATGTAAATGGAAGATTGTTACATTATCAATTTAGCCTACAAAAAGATCCTATCTGCTAAAGATATGTTCCTGTTCATAAAGGACCTTCACTTTCACATTTTGAATTCTGTGCTTGCTATGAGCATGACAAATACTAGGAACTGCCTGTCACTGGAGACTGTTATTTCCAAAAGAATGGCATGCTGCTTCTACTCCTAGTGAGACGTACCAAACAAGGCTTTTCTGCCTGCCTCCTTTTTAAATACACACACAGAGACATATATATTGTGGCTGAAATGCCATTGGGGATTTCAGCTGTGTTTGATATTCTTTGGCTGCTCAACAATATATATTAGTGGGAAGGTCCCAAATTCTATCTTGATCACATCTCTCTGTGAAACAAAATCAAACAAACAAAAGATGAGAACATTAAGTATAGTCTTCCAGATGCTGTGTGAATTGAATAAGCATGAATGTTTTATATGCACTTTGACAAAATACAGGGCAATGGAGCTGTTCTGCATTACAGTTCAATAGGGACAGGATCACATAACAATTTTCCTTTTTTTTCCCCCTCCCTTTTCTGTAGGAAAGAAGGGCTATGCAGAGAGGTTTTAGAGGCTTTCCCCATCCTGTGATGCTCATTAGATCTCCTTTTGCATTTCACACTTGCCAGAAAACCGCCGTCATCTGAGCCTTTGGCAAAACCGATAGGAATCTGATACTTCACAAATGTGGTGTGCATATATATACATATTTCTGCATTCATGGCAACAAGGGGGGGAATTCCCATATACCTCTGCATTCATGTAGAATTGAAAAAATTATTCTGAGCGAGGAGAAAAAACTGCAGTTATATTTCTTCCAGTAAACAAATGTGAAATCAGAGTGTGTTGCTGAGAATGCTATAATTAGGTCTACCGCAAAATGAGAGCCTGAGGGGGATGCAGCAATACAGTAGAGCCCACCATTCTGTGAACCTCTCATGCATTTTCCAATAATCATTCATGGATTGCAAGAAACCTATAGCTCAGCTAGCATAAAAACGTTCCCTTCTCCATATGTAAGAGTAAACAGAATTCCAAAACTATACCTGTATGGCAATAGCATTTTTATTGTCTGCATAATCATCATTATGACAATTTCTCCTTCCCACCCCTCACAAGCCTTGATTTAAACCTTCTTAGATTTGCTTATGGTTCATTGAACATTAAAAATACTCCTCCCAAGAGCAACCTTGCTAAATCATGAAGGGGCAGTTAGCCCATATCTTTGGAACCAGTTCTAAAAGACAATTGGTCAAACTGGCTTCTGTGGATTCCTTCGGTGCTTCCCCCACACATGCACCCCTTGTCACAGCTAAGCTTTCTAGGCAGTGATGAGCAATGGCACTTAGGCAAGCAAAACTGAGAAGAAGTTAGAGCAGCAATCAGAGCTGTAGCCAAGGGCGGGGGGGGGGGGCGGGGTTAAGGGTTCAAACCCCCAAAAAATCAGGTTTAAAAAAAACCTGGTTTACTCATTAGTTTAACTGATTAACCAAATCCTCATGAGTGTCCAGTGAAGTTTATCTGTCTTGAGTGTTCAGTGAAGTTTATCAATGGAGCCTCATTTCTAAATTATTTTTGCATTATGGAGCTACTCTTCATGATTCACTAAAAGAAAAGTTTCAGGCTCCCCCCCCCCAAAAAAATCTTTTCCTGGTTATGGCCCTCGCAGCAATGTCCCTCTTATATTGCTCTATAATACCCCTGGACTCTGCCATGGCAAGGTCTTTTAGGAAATGGTAACATCACCTAAAGCAGTGGTTCTCAACCTGTGGGTCCCCAGGTGTTTTGGCCTACAACTCCCAGAAATCCCAGCCAGTTTACCAGCTATTAGGATTTCTGTGAGTTGAAGGCCAAAACATCTGGAGACCCACAGGTTGAGAACCACTGACCTAAAGTCTTGCCTGTTATCTCTCTTTACAGAGCTGGGCAAAGTACCACCTCCCTACAAATATTTTTTCACTTTTTCAAAAGGGTGACAGTGGACATCACTGTCCATGCTGGGTCTTGCATTTAATCTGCCCTGCAGAATCCCTGTGATGGGTAAGGGCCACTAGGTTGCCCAATCCAACCATCTGTTTTCCATTAGATGCCCTTTAGAAGGGAGAGAGCAAGATAGAGATTTTTAAAAAGCTTCAAACAGATTAAAGTTTAATTTTAAAAGGACTGGTTGAAACATATTGGCTGGAATCTTGTAGGTGTCATATCCACATATAAGTTGCCCTATAGAAACAGCTGAACACATTCATCTGATATGGAATGTCTGTATTCAGTTCAAGTTTGCAGAACTGGAGTTGGCAATATTTTCTTCCAGCAGACAGAAAATTGCTAAAACTATTAACTGGTTTCTTCAGGAAGAAAATTACACCTCTATTCATTTTTTCCAAATGTATGCGCTTTTGGTGCACACAATTTGAAATATACCATATGTATTTTGCGTGCATTTCCTGTGAACTGCAAATCTTTTTTGGAGGGAGGCAATTTTCAGAAATGTTTGGGATTACTCTTAAGAAATCTCTCATTTAGAGAAAACTATTTCCACAGAATAAGTCTTGCCATCTGTTTTCATTTTCAGGTAGTATGGATCTAGTTAATTCACCTTGAAATGTGATTAAATTCCTTGCCCGAAAAAGGAGATCTGAAAAATCTTGAAAAATATGATGGTACATCTTTTTCTGAAGAAATCTTTCTGGAACCTAGGACGTATTTTTCAAACTGTTGATTGCATTCTGACCTTCCACTCTTGAGCAAGCTGTCTGTTCATCTCTATCTGTTTCCATCCAGTTTTAGGCTTAGCTCTGGCACGAAAGCCATGGTTCTCCGTATGCACACTGGATGGGCCCACTCTTACTCTTAAGAAATCTCTCATTTAAAGCAAACTATTTCCACAGAAAATACAATATATTCACTTTTTCACCACCAACAGCTTAATTTGTTAAAGCTGTATATAGACAAAATGTCATGTTAATGGATTTAAGCAACAAAGGGTGTTTGCAGAATCCTTGCCACAGCTTGAAAAAATATTTCTATTTGATACTTCTTAATGCCAAATGCAGCACCCATTCATCATACAGAGGTAGAACAAATGCATGACTGAAAGCAGAAAAAGCTGCTATCATTTCTGAATGTTTTCCACATTTCTACACCCTATTGGAGTGCATGTTTGACAATTTACATTTGCTATACCAGAACTGGAATTTTTCAAGGTAAATTAGGAGCAAGACGGGGGTTCGTATTTCAGATTCTCCCATGTGAAAGCAGAAAATAAATGTCTGATCATTTCCACCACCACTGTTCTACATTTAAATGCTCTTCCTATCCAGCTGACAAAATATTTTGCTGTGAAACATTCAGCTGAGGTATGTGAGCACTCACAAAGATCTGGTACATCAGGCAGTAGATTCTGTGAGTGCCCTTATTCCATTTCTCACAACGTCCCCAGATGAAATTGTTCTCACCGTGGCCTGTTCTTAGAGCAAATGCCTTTCTTAGGCTGTGTACTCCAGGAATCCTTTCTCACTACACAATTACAGCACTATAATTCCATTTTAATCACAATGGCAACATTGTATGAAATATCCTGAGTTTTAAGCAAAGGGCATTCAGAATTCTCAGTCAGAGTGCTCTTCTAGTGACTCAGCAAACTACCAAATTCCATAGGATGCAATCATGGCAATTAAAGTGCAAACATAGTGCTATGGTTGCATATGGTGCAACTCTGGCAGCCTAAGGAGACTCAAGGTGCTATAATTGCATAGTGTAAATGGGTCTCAGTTTATCTTAAGCCTCAACCTCTTATTCCAACAGCTTTAGATGGCCCTGAGATGTTTCTTATACAAACACACACTGCTTGGTATTAATCAGGCCTGTAGCCAGGGGGGGTTGGGGTTCAACCCCCCCTCCCAAATTTTTCAGGTTAAAAAAAACCTGGTTTACTCATGAATTTTAACTGGTTAACCAAATCCTCATGCTAAGTCTATGAGATGCAAAAAATTAAGAGTCCCTCCAGACAGTATCTCAAGCAGATATTGACAGGTCTGTAGTGGGGGGGGGGGGGGGTTAGGGGTTCACACCCCCCCAAAAATTTTTAAAAACCCCTCCCGAATTTTTTTTCTGGCTACGGCCCTGGTATTAATGCCTCACACATGAGATTGTTCCCTGCAATTTGATGTTATGGCACTAACAAGGGCACACTTGTGCTTTTAAAAAATTAATAAACAACTGGTAACTTGTTTATTATTATTACACAGTAAAGCACCCCCACCCCACACCAATATTTTATTTATTTTATTTATTTACAGTATTTATATTCCGCCCTTCTCACCCCGAAGGGGACTCAGGGTGGATCACATTGTACACATATAAGGCAAACATTCAATGCCATATAACATATAACAGAGACAGACACAGAGGCAATTTAAACCTTCTCCAGCTTCCAGCTTCCTGAGGGCATGCTTGATTCTGGCCACAGGGGGAGCAGCTGCTTTATCATCCACTGCAACGGCAACTTCCTCATTGTAACGACAGCTGGATGATTTTTGTGGTGTCGTAAATTAGCCTCCCCACATGTAAGTGGTACCTAAATTTCCTACTTGATAGATGCAACTATCTTTTGGGTTGCTTAGGTCAGCAACGAGCAGGGGCTATATTTTATTTTTAATTGTTGGGTGCTCACCCCGACACGGGCTGGCTTCGAATTCATGACCTCTTGGTCAGGGTGATTTATTGCAGCTGGCTGCTAACTAGCCTGCGCCACAGCCTGGCCCTAATTGTGAAACCTGTATCTGTCATTTCACTTATTCATGCTTGGGGGGAAGTGGTCTGTCTACATAATTCTATGGTCTGCTTCCCTGTAATTTACAATACAGTCATGCTGGAAGAGCTAGCATGAGAGACCTCTATTATGAGATGGTATAACAACAGGGATCCTGGGTTACTGTGCGTTTTTCAGGCTGTATGGCCATGTTCCAGCAGAATTCTCTCCTCAGAATGCTGCTGGAACGTGGTCATACAGCCCAAAAAAACTCACAGCAACCCAGTGATTCCGGCCATGAAAGCTTTTGACAACATAACAGGGATCCTGCTTCTACCTGTTACATTGGAGATTGCTCACAAGAGGAGGTGGAAATGGAAGCCGCCAGCCACAATCAATAGGGAACAGACATATTTCCAGTAAGTGGATGTTGGGGGCATTGGGCCAAGAGTCACTGTGTACTGATGTAACTGTGGTGTTTGTGTGTGTGTGTGTGTGTGTGTGTAAATCCCATGTAGGATTCCAGACATTGTTAATTACCTTCAGGTCAATTTTCACTTATGGTGAACCCATGAAGAAGAGGCCTCTTATTTATCTGGTCCTCAACAGCTCAGGTCTTACAGATTCAAGGCCATGGTTGAGTCTATCCATCTGGAATGTGCTTTTCCTCTTTTCCTACATTACCAATCATCGTCTTTTCTACATAATTAGTCATGTCTTCTCATATGTCCAAAGTACAAAAATCTTGGTTTAGTCATCTTGATTTCTAGAGAGAATTCTGGATTGATTTGCTCTGGAACCCATTCATTTGTCTTTTATGACCTTTTTTCATTGCCTAGCTTTCACAACCCTAAATAGAAACCAGAAATACGGTGGCATGGACAATCCTGACTTATTTATCCAATGATGTCTTTATACTCAAAGATGCACTATAGGTAGGTAAAGGTTTTCCCCTCATGTTAAGTCTAGTCATGTCCAACTCCAGGGGTTGGTGCTCATCTCCATTTCTAAACCAAAGAGCCAGCATTGTCCTTAGACACCTCCAAGGTCATGTGGCCGATGTGACTGCATGGAGCGCTGTTGCCTTCCCACCAGAGCAGTACCTATTGATCTACACACATTTACATGTTTTCGAACTGCTAAGTTGGCAGAAGCTGGAGCTGGCAGTGGGGGCTCATTCCACTCCCCAGATTCGAACCACTGACCTTTTGGTCAGCAAATTCAGTAGCTCAACAATTTAACCCACTGTGCCACTGGGGGCTCCTCAGATGCACTATAGGGAATGGTTTAAAAGAACAAAATGCAACATAATCAATGAAATAATCAATATGAGAGTCATTTTAGTTTATTACCAATAGTCAGTATCTGTGATGTCTCATGGGCCATGTAGTCCCCTTCCTAGTACTATTGTGGTAGACGAAGAGGAAAACTTGGGTTTCCCACCGTTTCAGCCAGAATTGGAGCCTTTGCACCTGCAGGATGTTTGTCCTCCAGAAGTCAGCCAAACAAGCCTTGGGCAGAATTCTCCCCCGTTCTCTCGTAAGGATAATTATAATCGAGATAGAGGCGCTAGGGAGGCGAATCGCCGAAGCGCCAGAATCGCTGCCAGACAATTAGCTGATTAAGCCTGTTTCCCTTGGGAAATCTTAAGGAGTCATGCATCTGGACACAGTATGGGTTTCACTTCTTGTTCCCCAGGGAAAGTGTTCCTTGGCGGGAAAACAAGATCCTATATAGGTGTTTACCCGCAAGGAGATCCTTGCGGAGTCAATTCGTCAGCTTCGGGAGTGAGATCGTGTGTGGACTACGCTACTCCTGTTCCTTGTTTCCAGGACCTTGCTCTTGTTCCAAGCCTGCCTTGTTCCCCGGACCTCGCCACGGACCCAGTTCTTGCTTCTTGCTTCTTGTTGCCTCGAATCAAGTCTTGTTTGCCAAGAATCTAGTTTGTTTTCCAGCCTTGTTGTCAAGCTCCATTGGACTAAAGGACCTTGTCATTTCCCCACACTTTGCTCGGCAAAGTGTGTGTTTCGGTTATTGGATTATAACTTTGGACTCTAATATCTCATATTGGACATTGATTTCCTGGACTATATTTGACCTTTCCTGAAAGGTCTACTTCTGAACTATATTCTTCACTTGGTTTTATTGACTTTATATATTCCTTTAATAAAGATATTAGATAGATTCTGGTCTCTGTGCATGGTTATTGGTGCTCTGCAGCCTGGGTCCTGACAGTATCACAGCTGACACATTAATGTTCATTTAAGTACATTTAATATTCATTTATACAGTAACCTAAAGTTAATAATAATTAATCAAGTATGAGAGGTGGCATCTGGGGTGGTTTCTCCATGCAACTAAAAATGGCATGAAATCCTAGAGCATGTTTTGGCAGCATTTTCTGGCTTTAGGGGATTGTTGTTTGCTCCTCTTCCAGTTCTGGCTTGCTTTGTTTCTGATTGTAGTTAAGTTTAATTGTACAGTAGGTTTTCACAATCAGGATACTTTGGAATCCTAAGTTTTTTTCCACTACGGTGTGTGTGGAGGGGGGGGGGGGGAAGAGAGGATGGTGCCTTCAAGTCACCTATTGATTTATGATGACCCCATGAATTTCATAAGGTTTTCTTAGGCAAGGAATACTCAAAGGTAGTTTTTCCAGTTACTTCCTCTAAAATATAGCTGACAGCACTTGATATTCACTGATGGTCTCTTATACAAGTGCTGAGCAGGACTGGTCCTGCTTAGCTTCCAATATTAGAAAGGATCCAATTACTACTGTGTGCAGATTGTTTAGCCTGCAAAAGAGAAGGCTGGAGACATGATGTCCATGTATAGATATGTGAGGGGAAGTCATAAGAAGGAGGAAGCAAGCTTGTTTCTGTTGCCCTGGAGACTAGGACATGGAACAACGGCTTCAAACTACAGGGAATGAGATTCCACCTGAACATTAGGAAGAACTTCCTCACAGTGAGGGCTGTTCAGCAGCGGAACTCTCTGCCCCGGAGTGTGGTGGGGGCTCTTTCTTTGGAGGCTTTTAAACAGAGGCTGGATGACCATCTGTCGGGGTACTTTGAATGTGATTTTCTTGCTTCTTGGCGGGGGGTTGGACTGGATGGCCCATGAGGTCTCTTCCAACTCTATGATTCTATGAACTACAGACCTTTCCACAACTTTGCAAACATTTTTAAACAGGCTTTAGAGGGAGCAGCATCCAGCCATTTAAAATAAACTATACAAGGAGATAATATTTTCTCATATAATGGTGAAATTAAAACTGACAGGCTTAAAACATCTGAATTTTATTTAAGCTCATGATTTTTTTTAAAAAAATGCAGATGTGCATTCATGTAGGAAATGCAGAGCAAGAAAAACACACGCTTTGAATGGGTCACAAACTTGAAATGGAGCCGCAAATGCTTAGGGGTTCATTTTCACACTGCAGGCATTCTCTTTTGAAACTGATGGACCTTTTCTTTCTGTTTATTTGTTTAAAGTCAGCTTAATACTGACAAAGGAAGTTTGATGGACAGCTGCAAAAACTAAGGAGCTTGGGTGTACAAATTCAACATAAGTAACCATATACACCTATTCACTATAGCCTATCTGACTAATACTGCATCCATTCTGTATGTGCCTGGCTGGAAACTGACAAGAAAAGAGCTTGCCACTACTTTTAATTTTACAGATTTGTTTTGATTTCCTTTTTATTTCTTGCACAAAGGCCCATTTTCAGCCAGGAAGTGATAGTAATTTATAGCAGAAAGCAAAAGTTTTTCAGAGAGAAAAAGCCAAACTTTAGTGGTCATAAACCAGTTGTTCTCAACCTGGTCCCCAGATGTTTTTGGCCTACAACTCCCAGAAATCCCAGCCAGTTTATCAGCTGTTGGGATTTCTGGGAATTGAAGGCCCAAACATCCGGGGACCCCAGGTTGAGAACCACTGTCATAAACTAACACCAAGTGATGATGAGAGTCATCTAGTCTAAAAGAAATAACCATTGGTATAGTATACCACAAAAGAGGCTGGGGAACCAACCTAGGCCACATCGGTTTTCCTTCATATGATTTGTTTGTTTTCTGAATTTTGGGAATAGTGGAAAGGGAAAAGCGACCCAAACAGCCACATTTTCATGGAAGTTCAAGTGGGTTTTTAAAAATTTTTACAGCAGACTTATGAGAAAAGTGAGGGGGAGCTCTGGAAGGTCTCTTGGAAGAGTTTGAGGACCCTCAAATTGTGCTCTTGGCAGTTCATATGACCCACAGGCTGCCTTTCCCCATCTCTGTTTTAGCAGTTCCTATGATAGAAACAATCCCAATGTGTAATTATCAAAATGTCACATTTTAGTAACTACATTCCTGCAACTTAAAAAAAAATACCAACACCAACCTGAAACAATAGCCATGTTGATGACAAAACAAAGTCTAAAATGAGAAGTACACATTAGGACAACCAAAAGGTGCAAAATTCATCACACCAATTTCTGAAGGTGACAGGATTCCCCAACAGGCAAAGATAGTTAATTAAAATGAAAGTTCTCACAGGTTTAGATCTTGATGTGTTTGCTTGATGTGTTGATGACAAAAAAAAATCTATGCAGATATGAAGTTTAATTGATACACTATGACTATGAAGTCACTACAGTAGGAGAATTTGTTCTCCGTTTGCAATTTCAAAGTGGCTTCAACTGTGATCTGGGTCTGTCCTTGACATATTTTCATTTTAGACAGGAATTTATTCATACAAGAAATAGAACTATTTCAAACATGGTGCATATATTTGAAGGACAAAGAACATAATTGTCCTCCTAAGGAATGACAACAATATGCATACAATATGTTGAAATTACGGGTTTTTTAAATATCCCATACTTTTCATCATTTCTGGCAGCATGTTGCCTCTCAATATACAAAGCCTATCAAACATAATAGAAAACCTCACAGGTGACTGCAGAATTGTGTGTTAGAATTTCTGGATGTTTATATGGCAGAGATCTTCTTGGTTCTGTGCAGCATTAAATCATTTGGGTTTTTCCTGTCATTGCAATTAGCTCTGCCTGTAGATGATGGCAGCTGACAGACAAATCAGGACAGCCCAGTCAGCAGGTTCTATGAAGAAGAAAACAGAATGGCATTTACGCAAAAAGGCCAGGGCATTCACGCAAGCTTACTAGGGGCAGGAATGCCAAAGCATTCATGTTAAGAAGCCATGAAATATATGGAAGTTGCCAATGTTCTATGGTAGAGACATGATTATTGCTATACTATTTTATTTTTATTGTATTCATTTGATAAACTGCCCAATTGTAAAACAAAGATGTTCTACATGCCAGACTATGCTCATCATTCCAATAGCTGCTCAGACAATTCTCACTTGTTTTTCATCCTTTTCCCAATGGACTAAATTTGAACTTTAGTATAACTATCGTATTAGAAACACTAGTTAAATATTCTAATGGCATTTGTAAATAGCTCCATCTTTTTCCCTAAATCAGTTTCTGAAAATGAACACAGCACTGTCAACTAAGAAGCGGAATAGGATTTTGCTATTCTAAATCTTTTGTCCTAACCTCTGGCTTTTATTATGTAGGCCAGTTTTGGTTAGAATGCCATTTTATGTTTCTTTTTAATGGGGCTGAATTTATATTACACTGTCCTCTGCCCATTTTTTTTCTCTTATTTCATTTGGCCTTAGGTTAGTCAGCCTTCCTGCCAACCATACAACCACAGCCAAAAGTTAGAATCATATGCTTGATAGAATATATAGGAGAAAGAGGCAGCAGGCTGAAATGCTTCTTGATGCTTGACTGTAAACTTGTATATATCTATGCTTCATTAAATGGAAGGAGTCAGATTGTAGTTGCTCTGTATGGAGAAACAGATGGTACGATTACCTGCATACTGGTTGCTCAAATAATTACATCAGAGATTCTGGGCCCTTCCAGACAGATCCTATATCCCACGATCTTGTCCCAGGTTTTCTGCTTTAAACTGGATTATATGAGTCCATACTGTGTCCATTTACATAAGGAAATGTAACACCAAAAAAGATGAAAGATTACATTGGCCAACAAACATTTTAGTGCCTCAAATGTTAGACCTATCAGCTCTAGTTTTTGAGATACACAACAATTTTTATGCATAAAAATTGCAGATGCTGCAATATATAAGTCTAGAACTGTTATTCAAAAATTACCCTCAATTACTGGATCAACTTATCCACATGTCGACCTAAGTACTGTACCTTAACTCTTATCAAAAATGTGCCCATCCCTTCTCTGAACAGAGTGGTGCAAAGTGACAGTTCAGTCTGTCTTGAGAGCTACAAAGTCTTGCAAGCATCCCTTATCCCCTTTTCTGTAGGTGAGTGTTTTCGATACGAGAACATAGAGGTCCTGGGTAGGATTGGCTCAGAAATAATTTAACCTCTTTGGGAGGAGTGGTCTCAGAAACGGAGTGCAACAATGGTTGCATCAACTGCAATGTTCCTATGAGGCAATATTGGTAGAGGCAAAAAGCTGGGTTCACTTGGATATTTCTCACTATTTTTTCTGTTCCATCACCTCTTAATATAAACATCTTCCTCTTCACGCCCATTTCCTCTCTCTTCTAGGCCTTGTTATTAAGTAATAGCATCCCAAGCTTATCTTCCTGTTTCTAGATAAATTCCCTATAATAATATTTTTGCCTTTTATTCTCAACCAGTGACAGCATTACATGCACCTCCAACAAGAGGTATAGTCTTCAAAGTCAATACCATACAAAAATTTGGTTGATTTTTTTAAATCCAGTTTGTGAATATGATGTAGTTGATGAAATTAAAGCATATCACTGAAAAATCTCCAAGAACTAAAGATAGCAGAAGAAGATCCAAACAGTTTTGCTCCAAAGGGATTGCAAGTTACTACTGTGACCAGGGGAGCACAGGGTTAGCAAGGCAGCAGGTGAATCAAAGCAATCATGCAAAGGCCAACCCTGTACATGCTTCCTAATCAAGGTGCACACCGCAGGTCAGGTATTCAGCAAATTGCTTGCAATGCAAATCTAGAGAAGGCAAAAGAGAAAAGCAGAGGCTAAAGGCAGAAATGAATGAAGGCATCAGACCATGGGAAAAGCAGATTAGTCTAGCTATGATCTACGGAGTGGGTAACAATAATGTTTTGGCTGTTCAGAGCAAGATATATATAGGAGAATTTAAAATATCAGAAAGTTGAAAAAGTTGTTATAGGTGTAGCTTTATGCAGCACCATTCATTTACATTGTCTTTTACATAATTAAATATCCATACAGCCCTCTTTCAATGAGTTTACAATCTATGGCTCAAAGCCTTTTGGTGAGATAACAGGGGGTTGCATAAATGTTGCATAAAAAGGCATTTACTCTAGGCTGTGCCTTCCCTCTTTGCCACCGTTTGACCTTTTGGACTTCAGCAAAAGTATGCTTGTTTAACTTTATACTCCCACCAGCTACAAATAGGATCTCATCTTTGATTTGAATAGAGAGGAGTACACAGGCAGGGCAAAGCAAGAGAAAATATAACCAACAGAGAGGAGGAGAGCAAGACAAAAGTCTAGCAAAGAATGTATATGAAAACATAGTGACAGTAATATGTTTCAGTTTACCTGACCATGACTACATGTAGATAGATTGTCTAGTCCAGCCCTGCAACTAAAAATAAGATTATTTACAGGTGCTGACCTAATTGAAAATGCTGCTGGAAATAGCAAAAGAAGAAATAGATGACTAAAGTCCCAAAACCATGTATCAAATCTTCAACCCACTAGGTAATAAAAATATACTTTAATTTATCTTTAACTTTTCCAATGCTTTCTTAACAACTCTTGGACATGCTTTGCCTTACTTTGCAGGACTGCATGGAACACTCTTGGCATTACTAGCTTTAGTTTAAGTGGAATTTATTGATATTGTCTTAAAATTGAACAGAGAGTTTATATGAAAAGTGTTTATTCATGTGTATGAGACTAGGGACTTCATCAAACACAAGTCCTCTCCCATTTCCACACACATCTAAGACATTTCAAGAACAAAGTACCCTTCACACAACGTAAAACTACCTCAAGTTGTCATCCATTGCCTTTCATCCCTGAAATGTAGTAGAAGTGTAGAGAAATAGGGGGGAAAAGAGATGGGGAGAAATTGTCTTCTGAGCTCCCAATGTGGGTGGAAATGGGAGAAATGTTGGGATGGGATCCCACTGCTCAAGGGCTGACTCTGTGGCTAACGGGACATCCCGCACATGTGCCGTGACATCTTCTTGTTTTGGGGGGGATTTAAGTCCTTTCCTTTTTTGTTTTTTTGTGGCCAAATTTGGTGTCATTTTGTCCAGTGGTTTTTTGTTTATTAGATCCTGAAAACTAACAATACATTTTTATATATGTAGATAAAAGCTTTGGATAGCATAGGGAAGGATTAACACTCCTGTGGTGTTTGTTTTGTTATCTGTGGCCCTGTTCAGAAGATTTCATCTCACTTTCTGTCCCTGTGACAATTGGATTTTGAAAAAATGTCTTGTTGTGTAAACAAGATTGGTGATAAAGGTTCAGTGGAGACACCTTTCCCCCGTGATAACTCTTCCAGGAGTGAATGTCCCTTCCAAGAGGTAGATTAAATTTCTCTCACTTCCTGTTGTCTCACCCCTATTCCTAACTATGAGTCATTTATAAGTCGGATGTTTGCAACTCAGGGACTGCCTGTACATAGTATATTCAAATCAGTCTATCACCCTGGCTCTCTCCAGAACTGAAATAATTATGAATCCAATGAAATGCTAATGCAGGACTTGGTCACAAGGCTCTTCTACCCATACTACTCTATATTACTACATTACTTAAACCTTGAACAAAAAAATACAATATAGAAGCAAATACAATATAGAAATGACACCACAAAATTACCCTTTTTCTATCCTAAACACACAACTGAAAATCCCAATATCTAATTCAAGGAGATTTTGAACGTTTGAAACCTGACCTTTCTTGTACATTCTGGAAATTTGGTTATAAGTAAAAGCCCAAAATTTTAAAAAGCTAAAGATTTTTAAAAGAAAAATAATTGTAAGAAAATACAAATGAAGCTCTAGGCCCAGAAATGTTAGAACAATTTGGTTAACACACACGTACACACACAATTCATTCCAGCTGTTTTTTGCACTGATTAACAATTTTATGAAAAGCTTTTAGTAGAGGGTGATGAAATGATTCCATGTTGGAGGAAAAACAAATGACCCAATTATCCAAAACAAGACTTGAGGAGAGCATCTGGCTCTGCTTAGTGATACAATAGCATATAGTCCTTATATAAACAGATACAAACTGACTTTCATTTTACTAGATAGTTGTGTGGCTGTGTTAACCTGCCCCCCACCCCAGTGACTGCACATATTTAAACATTGTTGCCAATAACATCAGGTCACATCAGTTTTCCCAAATGAGATCCATAAGATGACATTGTCTACAAAAACAATGGTCCATTTAAAAATATTTATAAATTAACAAAATGAAAAGCATATGTCCTCCATATTGAATGAACAAAATGGCAGAAATACCAAGACAGAACCAGTGATTCCAAGAATGAAGCTGACTTGGATCTACTATTCGGACCTTTTCCTTGATACATTTTTAAAGCTAGTAGTTCCCATGTCAATGAATCCATGCCAGTCTAAAATTTAAGGGAGTTCTCCAAAGTGCTGAACCTTTCAGGAGAATAAGGATCAGAATCGTAGGTGGGTCCCAATTAAAATTTGGACCCAAATTCAAAGTAGATTCACTGTCTCATTGACAGAGAAGTAACCAGCTGTTTTAAGGGGAATTATATGTATTCTCTACTTGGGAGTACGGTGGGCCTTCCAGATTCACAGGTTCTGGATTCATGATTTTGACACTCCATATTACATGACAGTGTAATGATTAAATGATGATTAGATGCTCACATCACCACCATTTTATCATATGCACATTTGCATATGATCATCCACATTTTTTTATATCTGCACAGAGGCCTGGAACTGCACACTTGTAGATATGATGGGTCTACTGTAAAGCACATGCTGGTAGGTGAAGAAACCCCAAAAATTATATTTATATTTAGAGGGAAGATGCAAAAAGAAAAAGAGAGAAGGTTCATAGCAGAATTGAAAAAGATCTTTGCTTTAGGCCGTGCAGAAAAGCAAGCTACATATTGGACATGATAAAATAAAGGACCCAATCAGTGAAAGGAAGCTCCATATATCAAATATATATTCAACAAGACCAAAAATCTTCTGTCTAAAATAACGCAATACATGTGCCTCTACAGAACCTGTTTTGAGTTGGCAAAACTCATCCGAAGATCAACTCAGTCTTGCCTGGCTTCCCGGAGCGTCTGTTTAAATCTGCTCATCTGTCCCTTGTTGCTGCTTCCCCTTTCACCAACCTAATACTGTCAGCCAGATTTATGTTGCTGAAAGCAAAGCAAACCAATTTGTCGGCTAGCTTGTTTTGTGTGTGTGTGTGTGCGTGCGCACGTGCGAGCATGTATGTAAGTTGCTTTGCTATTACAATTCCTTCCATCTCTTTTACGTGTTTTTGGTGTTATCTTTCTCCTCTCCTCGTATGTCAGGAGCCCCTCCCCCTCAAATTGAGGAAACCCATATGTTGTTTTTTTTGTAAGATTCCTGCTTTACACAATGGTTTTCAGATTGTCATCAGTTCAAACAAGCATTTTATTTTCAGAAGGCACTCTGTATACTACCCTAACCTTTATCTTTGGACTCCAATTTGTTGCCGATAATGTAGATTGCCCTCTTTAAGACCTGCTCTGCTGTCACCTCCATTGGATATCTTCCTCCAACGTAAGACTGCAGACTCTGCTTCGTCTGGGGAAATGTAAAGTTTTGCGAAAAGCTGGAAAAGAAGAAGACTGCTTTCTGTACCAATAGATTCTTGTTGCTATAGCAATTGGAACTAAATCCACATCTCCCATTAGAATTATCCTGTGAGACCATTTCTTTCCTCAACTCGCATGTTGGGGGGGGGGGGCACAAAAGGGGAGATTACAGGCCTTAAGTAGTAATCTTCATAACATCCATCACTGATAGGAGATAGATAGATAGATAGATAGATAGATAGATAGATAGATAGATAGATAGTAGACAGATTGACAGACAGAGACAGACTCTACCAAAGCAGCTTTAGAATAAGGACTGAAGTATTTGGTTAGCCGTGGTTTATAAACACTGAAGAATTAATGCAAGTTGAAACCACTTTAATTGCCATGGCCCAATGCTATGGAATCATGGGAGCTGCAGACCAGAAGACCAGGAGTCTGATTCTCCATTCAGCCATACAAGCCACTGGTTGAACTAGTGAGTCACACACTCTTAACCCCAGAAAACCTGATGGCCTTAAGACTGTCAGCAATGACTTGAAGACACACCGCAACTGCAGCAACAACTTTATGGAGGTGATGTCCTGTAAAATTCAGCAAATAAGGCAAGGTGGTGATAACAGCCTTGTCTTGAACCTCTCTAAGTACTCAATGCCCTCAAAAGAGTGTGCAATAGCAGAAGGGTCCTCTGGGGTGGATCTACACTGGAGAATGGATGCCATTTGACACCACTTTCTCTGCCATTACTCAATGCCATGGAATCCTGGAAGGTGTGGGTTTTCAAGGTCTTTGGTCTCTTCTGCCAAGGCATGCTGGTGCCTCACCAAACTACAAACCCCATCATTCCACAGCATTGAGCTATGGCTGTTAACATGATTTCAAACTGCATTAATTCACCACTGTAGGTGCAGCTCTAGAGTTCAACTGTCAGTGATGTGATGTCCTTTACTGTTTTTCCAGGTTCTGCTATTTCATGTAAAATTCTTTATTTATCCAACAGTGAGTTGAAATGCCAGACAGGAAAACAATTGTTTCTGTGAAGAGCCTGAAGGGAGAAAGCATTCTATGATCAGTTCTTTCCCAAAGAAATAAGCATAATCAGGCATTGCTGTATTCTCTTAAGCAAGTTTCTGTAGCTAAGACTCAAAAGATTTCCTTTTTAGTCACCTGGCCATGGTTATTATCTTTGGTCTTGGACAAATGGAACTAGAGACTAAGAGCAGACAGAAGAACAACTGAAGCAATGCCTGCAGCAATTGTCCGGCATATTTTATCTAGCTAATAACAATATTGAAGACTTGTACCTTTCTCAGACAAATAATAACTAAAGAAAGTATCATTATCAGCCCCAGATTGTTGATAAAGCTAGATCCTAAGGCTCAGTAACTTATCCCCAATGCCCTCCCAGTGAGGTGAAAATGTGATGCACTCCAGAACATCACTAGATTTAACTTTTTTCGCATCTTTATTTTTATTTCAATATTTTAAATGCTTTTCCTTAGTCTGAATTTGTAATCTTATCTGTTGTACCTCTCCCTTTGTTGTATTTAAAGAAAGAAGAAAAATGTAAATATGCATAATACAAATAACAAATAATGCACATAATGCAAAAGAAGTTGCAAAAAATATAATATTACCTAAAAATGGCTTTTGTCTGTGCCATTGGAAGCAGCAGCATAAGAAGGGCTGCAAAGCCTAACTCAGATCATTCTCATGGATTGAATGATAAATACATATATCCTGTCACAATATGGCAGGTTATTTTGTTGGTGGGATCGGATGTTGTATTTTTCAGGGTGGGGAATGCTGTATTGCACAGACTACTAAAAAAACATACAGATACATTGGGGTTTTTTTGGGGGGGTGGGGAGGTTGATCAGTCAGCCATGTCTTTGATTTGCTTTATGCATGCAGTTGTGTATATTTGGCTCTAGACAGGGAAAAGCTATCCACCTGTCCCAATTTTGCAGGGACAGTTCCGATTAATCCTCTGCCATCCCACTTTTTCAGGTGTTTCAAAAATGACTTAGTTTCTGTTTCTTCCTCACAATTTTCCCTTGTCCTTAGAATCATAGAATCATAGAATAGTAGAGTTGGAATAGACCTCATGGGCCATCCAGTCCAACCCCCCGCTAAGAAGCAGGAAATCGCATTCAAAGCACCCCCGACAGATGGCCAACCAGCCTCTGCTTAAAAGCCTCCAAAGAAGGAGCCTCCACCACAGTCTGGGGGAGAGAGTTCCACTGTCGAACAGCTCTCACAGTGAGGAAGTTCTTCCTAATGTTCTTAGTTTACTTTAATTGCTACAAACTGAGTTTAAAGTACAAAAGTAGTTGTCATTCAATCATGAGCCATGGAGAGAGAAGTGGAGGGTTGAAATCTTGCCTTTCCCAATAAGATCAGGCCAAAACATACTGTTGGAGTCTCTCTTAGCTTGCGTCTTTTTCCGAATTTTGCTACAGTTCGTCTTCACCATACTTTAAAGTTGCTTGGCCAATTTTCATCTGTGAAATGTTGGCAGTTGTAGCAAAGGTTCTGCTTTTACACAGAGACTTTTCACACAAATTACAAAAAAAAATGAAAAAAGTACTTGATACCCTGCTCTTATAAGTCTTCATGATGATGATCAATGTCATCATTTGTCTACACCAAAGCTGATTCAATGTTGAAAAAAATCACTTGATCATAGTCAATGTTTATTTCAAATTCATGATCACCATATAACATGCTCCCAAGTACACAGCATCATAGATGACTGATATTTCCAAGGGATGAAAAGACATACAAATAATTCTTGGAAAAGTAGATAATCCTTAGAAATGAATAGACTGTACAGATGACTAAGACTTTCAGCTATTAAGCTTCTAATTCAGACCTTGAAGTTGAATTGGAAACCAAATGATGCCTTGCAGTTTCACACACAGTCACATCAAAAATATCTTCTCTGTGTTAACGAAAAACAATTTTTCATTAAACGAACGCAATTGCTCTTATAACCACCAGCTGGTTCTAGAGAAAAACTAGTCCTATGAAATGAAATGTCTACATGCAGTAATATAGCACTAATGAGAAGAGCTCCACTAATCTCTAAAGGATGCAAAGAGCCGCCGGAGAAAGGGACACTCTGAGGAGCATTGGAGCTGCTGAGACAAAGGGAAAGGAGTGGCCACCATTGTATGCCTTGCAGCAGCTTTTATCACCTTTCCCTCCAAATTTGTTTGCTGTCTCTGGGCAAATCTGAGTTGTGGATGATTGGGTCCAGTAAATCAGTCAACCTGCCAGCCCCAGAGGAAAGGGAGAGTCACGCCACTGCTAATGCCACAAGGCCCAATTCATCAAGAGGCCTACAACTTTCAGTGAGCCTACCTTATTCAGTGAGCCATTCATGAGCCTTTCTCACAGATTTCAACTTCATGCAGTGATTCATCAACATTTTTGGCCTGGCCCTACCCACCTAACCCCAGAGGACCATGGCCTTAAGCAACGTGTTGCTTTACATGAAATGTGGTAAGCATTAATAGAAAGGTCCCTAGAAATGTTCTGCTTATTAAACAATTACTAAATTCACAAGTTCAGATACTGCAGTACTGTATAAATCCATTAATTATATTCTGTACCAACATCTAATATGATATTGCCAACAGGACCACAGTAGATGTCTGAAAAAGGAAAGAGTCAGATCAGATAGAGAAGACTAGCTAAATTGTAACATGAGGGTACCATTAAGGCTAATTGTTCTAAAAAGATATAAAGTAGTAGAAATTAATCTGAAACCACTGTTTGATCTACTGGGGCAAACATATAAGCATTCTGGAGGGTTACAACTGCAATTTAGAGCTCAACATTAATTTTCCGCCTGACCACTCTGAGAAACAGAATATTGCACAAAGCAAGCATTTGATCCGATGGAGTGGGACTCTTACTATGCTCTAATCCAAGCTTCTCCAACCTGCCGCCCTCAAGATATTTTGGACTACCATTTCCACCAGTGACAGGCAGTATAGCTAATGGTCAGCAATTGTAGAAACCATACTCCCAAGACATCTGGAGGACATCATGTTGGGAAAGGCCATTAAAGCCCAACGTACGTAGCATCAGTGTTGATTAAAGTGAAGTCTTCTGTTATTACTTCAGCTGTAACAAGGTCTATTTATTCATATGCTTATAAAAGGAGCGTTTTAGGTTTTTGCCTTAATCATTTGGTTGCTTTACAAGATATTAAGGAAGGAACTGCTTCCATCCTCTGCCTACAAATTTTAAAGCCATTTAAACCAGTCATTCTGTGACTTTCAGTTCCATGACCTATTAAAAAGGGACAAGGCTTGTAAAAACCTTGCACTGCAAAGCATTAGGGACAACCATAAAGAAGGATAATAAACCAGTTTATAAGACCAGAAAAGGTAAGTGGTTTTCCAATGTATCAAACAGAAATCTTGACCTGTTACATTACATGTCAGCTTTGTTCATTCAAGCGTCCCTTTGGAAGGACTCCAAACTATGCCATGAAAGCAGACCAATTCACATTGGAGTATTAACATTTGAATTCTTTCACACCCCATCCACAATTCCCAATTCAATTAGTTTGCTAAGAGACCTATGAAGAGAAGCAAGGGAGAGAGGCAACACTTAAGGATGCTTTTACAAGGGGAATTTTAGTGCTGTAGCAGCAATACTCAAAGTAGAAGTTGATTCTTATGAAATGCAGGCCAAAATGGCAACAAGTAAATCCAGAAAGTGAGATGTTTATTTACACTTCCAACAATCACACTCATCTCCTGAAGTTCTGTCAGACTAGTAGAAACCTCTAGCAGAAGAATAAAAGAAAAAATAGGCAATGGTTTAATTTGTTTGTGTTATTTATAGACAGTCAACCGGATAAGGTCTGCTATCTCATAGTTTACAAGTAAAAATCAAGTTTAAATAACCATGATTACTAAAGCACACACACACACACACAATAAAATGCAACAAATAAAAGACAATTTAGTGTCTGAAAAACCCCTTTATCACAGAGAAACATCCATTTTGTAGCATTAAATCAATAAAACTGAGAAAACAAGAAGGGTAAATGTCCAGAGAATGTTAAGAAACAATATTAAACTGCCACATGAGTTTAAAGGTCTGAAAAAATGTAAAGATAGTTTAGTATTAGAAAAACAGTAAGTTAGCACCTGGTAGCCCTTTTTCAAGAGCATATCCAATAACTGTACCAATTTGGCACAGGCTGACCTATTTAATTTTCTGGCATCAATTGAACTGCTTTTGAAATGCCCTGGATTCTTTCATTTCCTTCCACCTTCCAGCTTACTTTATTTGCTGCAAACTAAGATCAAAGTCCAAAAATAGTCTACACTGAATAAATTCAGAGGGAAAGAGGATAAGAAAGACGAGTAGAAGTAAAAATGTTGTCTTTCCCAGTAAGTTCAATCAAAAGCAAACTGCTGGAGCCACTCCCATCTTAAGCTGTGTTTCTTCATTAATAATTTTCCCATCTTGACCACACTCTACTTTGAACTGGGTTTGGAAATGGAGCTGAAGCTGAAGATTGGAGCTATTGAGGATGATAAAGTGCCAACATCATATGTTTGCGACAACTACTCCTGTACAGAAGTCTTGTAGGTAGAGTCTTATTCATCCAAAGATTCAAAACCATTTTTGAAGACAGAAACGTTTTAACTATGCATCCACACATAGTAGCTTTAGCTATAATATAGCCAAGAAAGAAATAAGTAGGTTAGACCTTGTTTTTGGATGATGTGTCTTATCATTGGAATGTATTTTAACTATGCTTTTATGTTATATTGTATTTGTACATTGAAAAATGCAACGTATAACTATGTGGTCCTCCAGAAGTGATTGGAAGCCATTCTCAGTATTCCCGACCTTCAGCTAGGGCTTTTGTGGGTGGAATTCCACCAACATCTGTAGGACTGATTGATACCTGGAGTAGTTTAATATCATCCAGATTAACTCCTCGTTAACAAATGAATCTCTGCTGAAGCACAACAAGAATGCAGAAATTACTATTAAGATCAGACTTGATCATAGCCTAGATGAAAGACTGCTTGGGTATGCTATCTACAGTTCTTTGTGTTCCATGAAGGAAAAAAGCAGGATGCATATGCAATAAATCAGTCTTGTTGAAATGCAAAGGCTAACCAATTGATTTTACTATAAAATTTCAGAGTTTACAATTCATTTCCCCCATGAATTGCAATCCATGAAAATTCATGCTGAAATGATGCTATTCAAAGTGCTGCAAGATTCCTTTTAGGTTTGGATGAACTTGCAAAACTGCATATTCAAAAGTTGTTACTTGGAATAAATGCACCCCTTTTGTTTCCTGTATCTTCTTTCCTCCGTTTTACTTCTTCTGTACAGCTGGAAACAAAATGTGCAACTGGGGGAAAATAATGATCAATCTAAAAACTGATCAAGCACAGTTGGGAAAAATAAAATGGAAACAAGCTATATTAAGTGTTTAATAAACAAATTAAATGGACAGTGTTTAGCAGACAGCCTCGGTGAAAACGGGCAGCGCTATTTCAGAAAGTCTATAAAACTGGCAGTACAGATTTGATTAGGCAACAGGAATGGTCTTTAGTCTAAATGCCACTTTACTTTTGTGTATGAGTCACATACTTTGATGTAATGTATGAGTCACATAACTTAATGTATTTTCCTAGAGGAAGTTTGGAAACATTTGGTTTTATTTATCTATTTACTTATTTACTTACATTTGCAGGAACAGGTGCAAGGGGTGTGCAACCCTTCAAAGTCTCCCGGATGCTGAATATGCCCCTCTAGTCTTCCACAGCTGCCCTCTTCCTCTGGAATAGATAAGAGTTATTGGTTCCCGTAGAGAAACTGCCACTGGAACAGAGTGTAAGCAAGGAGCACAGCATTTCCTTTCCCCTTATTAATTCCATAAAACACTATGTCCTTATCTGATACAACAAGAATAACAAAATATGTGTTGTTTTAAGTTTCCTGTTTATCATAAAGTTGATATTCTATTTGACTTCAACAGCATTGCTAAAGGGATAGATTTAAGAGATAGCACTGCTTAGTTTTGCTTTTTAAAGTGTTTCAACCTTATTCTTCATTTTTTACATTTTTTTCCTGTGCAGTCCAAAGCATCACACAACAGGGGGAAGTTAAATAAAACTCTTCACTGAATTATAATTTGTCCTAGGGAATCTAATTTCTCGCAATCACACCATCTGCATCTGGTAGGGATGCTACAGATTTGTTTAGGAGGACACTTGAATCTTTCTCCTGTCATGTCACCTTTGTTGTCATTTTCTCCTTTATCTGTGGATAGTATTGCATTATATCAGAGAAAGAGGGAGAAGTAGAAGGGAGAGAAAAGCAAGAAAGGTTGCCGTTTCTAGCCTGCCAACATTTCTTGATCACGTCTATATTTTCAAATGAGAAATGGTAACAAAAAAACTGAAAAAGCAAGAGAGTCTGTAAATAGAACATGCCGATATTCACACATCAGTGCTTTTTAAAGAACTGTGCTAAAATTCACAACATGAGTTGCTTATTGTCACTTCCTTAGGTCCTGGAGTGGATGAGCTAATGCATAATGTCATTGCTGTATTTTTCTATTCAATAACAGTAAATAAGAGAAAAATACACAAAAACATACACAAACTCACCTTTTTTGGGGCAGAGAATGGATAAAAAACACAAACATGTGTGCATTGACCCAATTCCTGTCTAGTACAAGGAACAGAAAAGGAAGAGGTTTGATTCTCAAGAGAAGTTTTTTTTTAACCATTTTACCCTACATTGACATCACAACTCAATCTCATCTTCAGAGAGCTTACCTTCTTAAACCAGAGCTTGCACTGTCAATGTGACATACTCGCCATCTTTCTGGGGGAAACTACTGTTTACAATGCTGATTTGCTAGACACCATCAACACCCCAAACAAGACAGAAAGGAAAGAAAACATATTGATTGATTTATTTACAGTTTATATTCCGCCCTTCTCACGCCGAAGGGGACTCAGGGCAGATTACAATGTATATATACATGGCAAACATTCAGTGCCATATGGCATACAGACAGAGACAAAGACACAGAGGCCATTTAACATTTTCCAGCTTCCGGCTTCATGAGGGAATGCTTGATTCCGGCCACAGGGGGAGCTGCTATTTCATCATCCACTGTGACACCAAGTCCTTGATGGATTACTTCCTCAATCTTCCACACGCTGTTGGACGATTTTTATGGTGTCGTAAATTAGTTAAATTAGCCTCCCCGCATAAGCGGTACCTACATTTCCTACTTGTTAGATGCAACTATCTTTTGGGTTGCTTAGGTCAACAATGAGCTAGGCTGTTTTTAATGGTTGAGCGCTCAATCCAACTCAGGCTGGCTTCAAACTCATGACCTCTCGGTCAGTAATGATTTATTGCAGCTACTAACAGTCTGAATGTTTTCAAGGGACTTTATCACATTAAGCTGGTAAGCACAGTTATAGCAAGATAAAAGCATCTTTAGTTGGAGCTTACTGTATAACATTGTGCTGCTCCCATAGTCAGTTTATGCCTAAATTGTAACTGGATCATCTCTTTCCATTGATGGGAACAGTTGTCAATGAGTCCAATATTGCTATTCTTCCATTGCTTTCCCTTGAACAACAATGTCCTTCGCTGCAGGAGCCCCTAGTGGCACAATGGGTTAAACTTTTCTGCTGGCAGGACTGCTAACCTGAAGGTTGGTTGCTGACGTGAAGGTTGCCAGTTTGAATCCGGGGAGAGTGCAGATGAGCTCCCTCTGTCAGCTCCAGAAGCCTCCCAGAAGAATGGTAAAACATCCAAAAAAAAAAAAAAAACATCCGGGCATCCCCTGGGCAAAGTCCTTGCAGACGGCCAATTCTCTCAGACCAAAAGTGACTTGTAGTTTCTCAAGTCATTCCTGACACACAAAAAATACAGTTTAGAATGAAGTGGAGGTGTTATTGTGAAAATACCAAAACCTCACAAGCTTTCTGGGGCATGTGTAAACTGCAATGCGGACTCATACAATTGGGCCTGGATTAAAGTCATGTCTGGAACCCCCTATGACAAAAAGGAAGGAAGTGAGATTTCATTTACTTTCCCATCCCACTCCCATTAAAGCAAGAAGGCAGGAAAACCAATGGACAGAGGGAAGGAAAGTGATTTGGTGGCGGATCTGTAGATGGAAAGGTGGTAGGAAAAGGATTTAAGACTTACTCCTATGATGGACAGAAGAAATGACAGGGCTGAAATTAAAATATTTTGAAATTCTCAAAATTTAAAGCCATGAAATGCAAGCACTAGCAACATCCTACCCTTCCCACACAAAATGTTTTTTTAAAGTTAAATAAAGTTACACGTGTTTAGGAAAAGCTTAGGTCCCACGTAATCAATGAATCAGAAAAAGTACTACAATCACCTTTGTAACAACATGGGATTTACATCTGACAATCTAGCTCTACAGAGAATTTAAAAAAAACATTAGTTTTCCTGAGTCACCATGTCCAGCCTCCATTACCTTCCAGATATGGAGAAAGAATGAACTATACTTTAAATCCTCTTGAGGGGCTTCTTTTTTAAAAAAAAAACTTTTATTTATATTTCATAAAGTAACAGTAAAAGTGGGGGAACATTTTGGTTATAGGAAAGTAGGAAATTGGGAAGTTGGATAGTAGGGGAGGAGAAAAGAAAAAAAGAAAAAAAAAAGAGAAAAAACATACACACACACATCTGATTTGACTTCCATCCATATCTAAACCAGATTGTCTCTCAGGGGAGATTTCTACCCTTGTATTAGTTTCCTTCCATTTCTGGATCTGCTTCTCTATAGTGAAACTTTTCAAGTCCCGCGACCTATTCATATTGTCAGCTTGTCTTTACATATTCCGTAATTTCAGATATTATCAGTCTATATCTTATAGTTGAAGTCTCAGTCTTTCTCACTGTATACATGTTATCATTCTTCTTTGTTGTATATAAACTAAAATTGGTTTCCAGTCCGTACATCTCTTGGGCACTCCTTGATGTTTTGTTATTATATATGTTAGCCTATCCATGTTTTTAATTTCCATTAGTTTGAGTATCCATTGGTCAGCATCCGGTATTTCCTCCTGTCTCCAATACTTTGCATATGTGATCCTTGCTGCTGTAGTCATATAATTAATTAACAGTTCCTCATTTTCTGTTGGCTTCAATTCCGTGATTCCTAAGAGGAAGAGTTCTGGTTTGAATTGGTAGTTAGTTTTTAGAATTTTTTGCATACTTTCATGGACAATTTTCCAATATTTTTTCGCCTTTTCACACGTCCACCACATGTGAAAGAAAGTTCCTTCATGTTGCTTACATTTCCAACAGGCGGTATTCATGTCTTTGTAGTAGTAACCTAGTTTTTGTGGCGTTATATACCATCTATAGAACATTTTGATCAAATTTTCTTTCAGATCGTATGAGTACATTTGCTTCATTTTACGATTCCACATAATTTCCCATTGCTCCATTCTAATTGTTCTTCCAAAATTTACTGCCCATTTTGTCATACATTCCTTAACTGTTTCTTCCTCAGTAGCCCATTCCAGTAACTGTCTGTAAAGTTTTGTTATCACTTTTTTTTCCGAAATCATTATTCTGTCCCAGAATGTTTCTTTGTCCATAAAGCCTTGTTTTCTGTCTTTGTTGAAAAATTCCCTTAACTGTCTATGCTGGAACCATGAGATATTTGTAAATTTTGCATTTATATCCTCTTGAGTTCTCATTTCTGATTGTCCTCCCACCTGTACTACTATATCCTTGTAAAGGGGCCATTTCTCCGTACCAGATAGTCTCCTTTGGCATGCTTCAAGCGGCGAAATCCATAATGGAGTCTTTGGATATATTCTTGCTTTGTATTTATTCCAAATTTTTATTACCGCTGATCTTATAAAGTGATTGCAGAAATTTTTTTCTAATTTTATTTTATCATACCACAAATATGCATGCCAGCCTGTACGTAGATCATGGCCTTCTAAATTTATTATCGATTCTCTTTTTAGGGTAGTCCAATCCTTTACATATAAAAGGGCACAGGCTTCGTAATACAATCTTAGATCCGGCATACCCAGTCCCCCTCTCTTCGTTTCGTCTATTAAATTTGTATGTTTTATTCTGGGTCTTTTCCCTTGCCACACAAATTTTGTTAGATCTTTTTTCCACTTTTGAAGCAATGTCTGGTTTCTAATTATTGGTAAATTTTGAAATAAGAATAACATTTTAGGGAGAATGTTCATTTTAATCACCGAGATCCTTCCCAGAAGAGAAAGTTTTAAGGTTTTCCAGTTTTCCAGATTTTTCTTTATTCCCGTCCATTTTTCTTCGTAATTATTCTTTAATAACTGTGAATTTTTAGCTGTGATGTTAATTCCCAAATAATTAATTTTATTTGTAATTTGTACGCCTGAGATTTCCTTCAATTTTTCTTGTTCTTTTTTATTAATATTTTTCGTTAGGATCATCGACTTTTTCTTATTTAACTTAAACCCTGCTACCAAGCCAAATTCATTTATTTTCTCAATCCATTTTTGAATATCTTCTGTAGGATTCTCAATTATAAAAATCAAGTCGTCTGCAAATGCTCTTACTTTGTAGTGTAAGTTTCTGATTTTAGTTCCTTTTAGATTCGAATCTTCTCTTATAACGTTAAGTAAAATTTCTATCGCAAATATGAAGATGAGTGGGGACAGCGGACAGCCTTGTCGAGTACCTTTTTGTATTTTTATTATCTTCGATTCTGAACCATTAATTAATATTTTTGCTGTTTGTTCTTTGTATATCGCATCTATTGCATTTAAGAATTGGTAGCCAATATCTATTTCTTTCATTAAAATTTTGAAAAAATCCCAATTAATATTATCGAAGGCCTTTTCTGCGTCTACCGCCATTAAGGCCATTTCTTTTTGACTATTCACTTCGTAATATTCTAGTATATCAATTATTATTCTCACATTATCTCTCAGATGTCTATTTGGCAAGAAACCTGTTTGGTCCTCTTTAATCAAATCCATTAGAAATTTCTTCATTCTTTCTGATAATATGCTTGTGAATATTTTGTAGTCAATATTCAAAAGAGAGATAGGTCTATAATTTTTGACATTTACCGGATCAGAGCCTTCTTTGTGTATAATAGTTATGTTGGCTTCCTTCCATGTTTCCGGTATCTTTTCCTGATTTAGAATACCGTTCATAAGTTTTGTAAGATAAGGTATTAATTCCTGTTCGAATGTTTTATAGTACGCTGCCGTAAATCCATCCGGACCCGGTGCCTTGTTTGAATCCATTTTCCTAATTGCTGTCTTTATTTCTTGTTCATTTATTGGTTTGTTTAAGTTCTCTCTTTGTTTCTCCGAGATTTTTTGCAAATTTCTCTTATTCAGATATTTCATTATCTCTTCTTTCTTTATTTGATCGTTTTTGTATAAATCCTTGTAAAATTTTTCGAATTGATTTATTATATCTTTATCTGTCCAATAACTTTTGCCCCCCTCCTCTATTTTAAATATATGTTGTTTTTGTTTTTTCCTTCCAATTTTCCTTGCAAGCCATTTGTTTGGTTTGTTTGCATTTTGAAAGTGGTCTTGTTTAATATATTTTAACTTCTTAGCTAATTGATCCAATTCTAAATTATCTTTTTGTACTTGCAGCATTTCTAATTCTTTTTTATACTTCTGTTGTTTGGGTGATTTTTTGAGTTTGTCTTCCATTTCTGTGATTAATTCTTGAACTTTTTGAAGTTTTTGATTTTTTTGTTTGTTCATCCATGATTTTTGTCTGATAAAATGACCTCTCATGACTGCCTTACTGGCATCCCAAATCGTCTGGATATTAGTCTCCCCTGTATCATTCATTTGGAAGTATTCTTTAAGTAATTCTTTATTTTTATTAATATCCTCTTCAGATTTAAAAAGGACATCATTTAGCTTCCATCTCCTTATTCTTTTTGAATCATTAATTATTAGTTTAATTGGATTGTGGTCTGAATGCGTTCTAGTAAGAATTTCTATTTTTGATATTTTAGTAGAGAGACAATTTGATGCCCAGACCATATCAATTCTTGATCATTCTTGATGTCTGTTTGAATAAAAAGTGAAATCTCTTTCTTTTGAGTGATGAATTCTCCAAACATCTTGTAAGTTAAATTCTTGTTTTAAGTTCAGAAACTCCTTAGGAAGATTGCCCCCTCCTTTCTTCTTTTGCCCTTTTATCTCTCTAGTCCTATCCATTTCCAAATTCATGACACCATTGAAATCCCCCAAGATAATTAGATCCTCAAATTCCTGCTCCCCAATTTGTTCCTTTAAACTTTTAATGAATTTTGTCTTGGGACCGTTCGGGGCATATATATTGCATATCAATACCTTTTTATTTTCAATCTGGGCAACTATTCCTACAAACCTCCCATCATTGTCTTTAAATGCTATATCCGCTGATATTTTTTCTTTTACATAAATGACCACACCTCTTTTTTTCTCCAGTGATGAGGAGTAAAATTCTTTTCCCATATGTTTTTGAGTCAAATAAGCTACATGTCTCTGCGCTATATGTGTTTCTTGTAAAGCCACAATATCATAGTTCCCTTTTTTAATATTGTTGAAAACTTTATTTCTTTTATTCGGTGAATTTAAACCGTTAATATTATTTGAATAAACTCTAATTTGACTCTCCATCTTGAATATTATTTTCCCTGTTCCTCCATCTCTTCCTCCTCATCGACGTCTTCCAAATCCGGGGATTCCTTACCCTCAGGGAGGTCTCCCGTTTCTGGTGATTCTTCTCTGAGTCTCTTTTTATCTTTCTGTCCTTTCTTTACTATCGGGGTTATACCTTCAGCATCTTTTTTTAGTCTTTTGAAGAAATCTCTGGCTTTTTCTTCAGTCGTGAGCCAGAATTTCTCTTCTTTGTACGTTACCATTATGCCTTCTATCCGTTCCCATCTGAATTTGATTTGCCTTTTTTCAATTCTTCTGTTAGAAACATATATTTTCTTCTTTTGATCAAAATCGATGGTGGAATTTCCTTGAGGATTGCTATCTTTTTATCTTTGTAGAAAGTAGCTTGCTTATTATGTTCTTTTAGAATATTATCTCTGGTTGTTTTCTTTGTAAATTGGACTATTACATCTCTTGCGACCTTGTTTCGTTTTGCAAAATTTGTAGATATCCTATATGTTCTATCTATCTCTCTGTTCATGTCTTCATACGTAGATTGTGTCAGTTTAGTTGTTAGGTCTATAATTATTTCTCTAAGGTTTTCTTTGCTATCCTCAACTATGTTTCTAAATCTCAATTGGTATTCTAAGTTTTTTTGTTCAATCATTTCCTGTTTCATTTCTAATTTTTGATTTTTACTCGCCAAATCTTCCATCTTAGTTTGGATCTTTGTTTGAATTTTGTCTTGTTTTTGTTTGTCAGCTTTAATATCCGCTAGTTCCTGTTCTATATTATTTATTTCTTTCTTCATCTCTCCCAGTTCCTCAGTAATCTCATTTTTCATCGTTAACATTTGATCTTGGAATACCTTCTGGTATACGTCTTGTTTTTCCGCCATTTTCTGGACCTCTTTCGTCAATTCTCTCACCTCCTTCATCACATCCCTAAGGCTGATATCCTCAGATAGTGAGTGTCTTCTTTGAGCCCCCTGTATTCCTTTTGCATCTTTATTATCTTTCTCCATCTTGAATCTGAATGTGGACATTATCCTGAATCGGTTTTTAATTACGTTTATTAGATTGGCCCACTATTTGTAATTATGTATTATAGTATTATAGCCCCTCAATCTCCGTTTAATCTTTTTCTCCTTCCAAACTTTAGTCTCTTGTCCCTAGTCTTATCGAGTCCTTCAGATTTGTATCACCTCACAGCTTTGTATTCAATTTGCTGTTACTTTCCTCTCCACACCCTCTAATTAGTCCTCTCTCCACTCTCTCCCGACGTTCTCCTTTTCTCAATCCACGTCTTGGTTTCTCACCTTAACTTTCTTTGTCCTCCTCAATTCCTTCGTCGTCGTCCTTCCGTCCCTACTTTCCCCAGATCTTCCTTTGTTAATGTGCTCTAACCTGTCTTCTCTTCCTTATCTAGCTGCCGTAAATTCTTTATTTTATGTTTATGTTTGCCTCCTTTCTCTCTCGCAATGATCGCTTCTCCGTATTTGGATGCGCTATACTCTTCTCTCTCGCCTCGTCCGCTTTCTGGAGCTTCTCTGTATATTCCTACTTCTATTGCCCCTTTTGTCACTTCCTCTTCCTCTTTCAGTGGTCTTCTCTCTCTCACCTCTTCCGTTTTTCTTTGGTAAGGAGCTTTGGCTGATTGATTGGAGTGGCGCCCAATCGCCTTCCACCTCTCCTCCTGTCTTTCTTCAGACCAGCCCTTCGCTCCCGCTCGTCATTTCCCTCCGACCCTGGGCACTTCTTATCTCTGGATTGTTTATGAAGAACCTCCCTTTAGTCACAACAATATGTCGCCAAGGTCAATTCTTCTTTATTCTTTATTCTTCTGTTCTTTTATATTTAGTCACTGTATTTCACTGTATTTCAATTGTATTTTCCCTCTATTATCTGGCCGTTTCACACACTCCCCGGCTCCCCGAGCACCCGGCTTTCTGATTTTGCCAAATTTATCTGAGATTATTTTATCATTTCTTCGTCCCGGGCAATGAGAGTAATTATTTCTTCAATTTAGAGTAAGTCTTTTCTCTGAATATAGATATTGGATATTCTTTTCATACCTTTCTTGAGCTTTCGCTCCCGCTTCTTCTTGAATTTAAAAATTTGGGCGAGTTTCGGCGGTAACCCAGTCCTCTGTCTGGTTAGCCTCGCTGCGACCCGCACACCCTGCGGACTACCAGTCCGGGTCTGTTTGCCCCCACCCTTGAGGGGATAGGGGCTCTAAGACCATCGGTTGGCAGCCCTACGGGTTTGGCAGTCTCCCTGACCTCGATCCGTCAGGGAGAGGGAGCTCCGCGCTCTACCCGGTCGCAATTGCTCGGCTGGCTCCTCGAGTGATCAAGAAGTCCACCCCGCCGCCATCTCGCCAAACCGGAAGTCCCTCTTGAGGGGCTTCTAATGGATATTCGGTGTTTATGAGAATTGAAGGAGCCCCCAGATGGCGTAGTGGACTAAGTGACTGGAAGGTTGGCTTGCTGACCTGAAAGTTGCCAGGTTCAAATCCCACGTGGGGAAAGTGCGGATGAGCTCCCTCTATCAGCTCCAGCTCCATGCGGGGACATGAGAGAAGCCTCCCACAAGGATGGTAAAACATCAAAACATCCGGGCGTCCCCTGGGCAACGTCATTGCAGACGGCCAATTCTCTCACTCCAGAAGCAACTTCGGTTGCTCCTGACACGGAAAAAAAAAATGAGAACTGAAGGAACAAAACCTGCATTGGTGATATTGCTTGGAAAATAATTGGATAAGAGACTATGCAGAGAAATGTAACTAGGTTAAATGCTTAGTGTGGGCATGTATAAGACTGCTTCCAAAATAGAAGTAATATCTCAACTGAGCTAAAGTCCATGGAATTAAGTAGAAGAGGAAGTTGAAGGGAGATTTATAAATTCAGATGAGGAAGTCTCAGTAGAAAGATGAATACAAAATTTGCCTCTAAAGGTCAATACAGTAAGGCAAGACAACCTTTATAAAATCTTATATTAATGGAAAGCATATTTCTATAAGGATTTATATCATATCTTCTAATATTTCCAGAAAATGTTGGATAAGACAAAAAGATCAGACCGATTTTATGCAGGTGTTGGGAGAAAATGAAAATGGAAGGATGAGAGACAGTATTAACAAAATAGTACATTCGATTATCCCAATAATTCAGGTGTTGTGCTAAATTCTAGTATTCCATTTCCATTTCTTTGCTCAGATTGTTAAACCAAGCACAGGAAACTAATGGGTAATGTAAGATGAACAGGAAATCTGCTGTGAAATATAATATAATTTTGATGAAAAACAGTCCAGCAACAGCACAACTACTATTGGGTGATGAGACCCCTTCAGCACATCTGCATAAAATCCACATTGAACTGCATTATATGTCAGTATGTGGACTCAGATAACCCAGTTCAGAAAAGATATTGTGTTGCAAGACAGACCCCTTAAAGCGCCAGACCAGCCTTTAGTGAAAGTAGAGTTTATTAGTTCACAACAAAAAGAGCTCAAAAACAAACTCAAAAACGCTCAAAACACTTAACCTTCAGTGTGAAGCACAGTATTTACCACAGTTAAAGCAAAACCCCAAACCCTGGAAAATAACCCGGATTTAACCGGAGTATAATCCAGATCAAACTCCAAACTTTGCAAAACAATAGGAAAAGCACTCCAATTCTCAGCAGGCAGGAAGAGACGAACAGCAGGGGGCCAAAAACATCTGACGAAGTCAGATGAATCCATCGTCATTGAATCCAATCCAGGTCAGAGCAGGAGAAGGCAGCAAACATGAGAATCCAGTCCAGGTCATACACAGAGCCAAGGCATAGAATGCAGCACGGCAGCTAATGCACAAGATCAACACAAGGCAGTCCAGAGAAAACCCTCACAGTTCCAACCCCCATAGCCAAGAATAATCTGGATTAAACTTACATCCACAGCAGTCTTCCCAAACAGCTCTCAAGAACACACGAATACCCATCAACCCCTTGCCGACTGCAAAGGGGCCCCATTTCCCAACCCCACTTTTATTCACAATTCCTCCTCAGAACTAGAAACAGCTAACACCCTGCTAGCAGCTGAAGGCTCTTGCCTCAATTCCTCCTCAGAAGTGGAATCAGACAATGCCCCACCAGACCTCCTTTCAGCTGAAGCCCCTTGCCGATCCCTCCAATCCATCTTTTATCCAAACCTATAACTCCCCAAGATTCAGTCGGATCCCCACTGTGCCAACCCTCGAACATGTCGCTACTTGTGGGTTCTCTAAAGATGTCCTGGATCTCTGTACCTTAGTCCAGTCCATTATCTCATCCTCTGAACTTGTCATCCCATCCTCCTGATTCTCAACTCCATCATCCTCCTCAACTGAGTCATTGTCAGTAGGCTCCATAAGTCTCTTCCGGATCCGCTTCCTTTGTCGCTCCTCATCGGAGTCCTGCTCACGAGTAGTCTTTCTTCCCCTTCTAGTACTCCTAGTAGTATCACTACTCAAAGACTCCATCAAAACATATTGTGGATTATCTGCCTTGATATTCTGGGTTATGTGGCTTTGTGGAAGGGCCCTAGCAACCCCAAGATCAATAAACCAACAATCCTGGGCAAATAACAACCTTAGTCATTTTATATGCTGAATATTTGGAGTTAATTGTGGTTAAGACGGCAAATAAACATTTTATTCAGGAAGCTTGTACCCTGAGCACCTTGCAAAGGGATAATCAAGAAGATTTTCAGCAATTGCTAAAACAGATTACATCAATGTATTAATAGCTAGGACAGTGCAGTTGGTTGAATATTTAATCAGATAAATGGAAACAGGTGAAGAATGGTTCTTACAAAGTTCAAAGGCCTTGACATCAAGAATTTTCAGGAAAATAATTTTTTTAAATGAACCAGAAACTTAATTAACATGTTCCAGCAGCTCTTGTGGCACTAGACTGGAACTGTAGCTTATTTCATGCCCACTGATGAAAGCATACCAATCACCATGAATTAATGAAGATGGACAACTGAATTTTGCAGAACAGAGCAGAGAAATAATGTACACAGAATCAAGCCCTTCAGTAAATAATTCTCCAGGGTTATATCTATGTGTCAACACAATTGTCAAAACCAATACCCATTCCATAATCACAGAGGGTGGACATCTTTACCTTGATTTTATGTAATCACAGTGGCAGAAAATACTGAAGTTTTCAATGGGATTCACTAATGTAGTAAATGCCAAATACAGTAGAGCCTCATTTATCCAAGCTAAACGGGCTGGCAGAAGCTTGGATAAGCGAATATCTTGGATAATAAGGAGGGGTTAAGGAAAAGCCTATTAAACATCAAATTAGGTTATGATTTTACAAATTAAGCACCAAAACTTCATGCTATACAACAAATTTGACAGAAAAAGTAGTTCAATACGCAGTAATGTTATGTTGTAATTACTGTATTTACGAATTTAGCACCAAAATATTACGATATATTGAAAACATTGACTACAAAAATGGCTTGGATTATCCAGAGGCTTGGATAAGCGAGGCTTGGATAAGTGAGACTCTACTGTACTTCAAAGCAAGGAGTCAACATGTAAAAAATGACAGGGGGAAGTGATACTGTTGTGACTAATTAGGAATAAAAATATTAAAATTTGATACTTGTGGGAAAAATGAATAATTTTAGAATTTTAGAATTTTTAGAAAAAACAATTTCTACACCGAAAATACTTTTTATGTACAGAAAATGCCATTTTATGTGGAAAAAATCCTTATGACAAATCTCACCTACCTGCTCTCCTCGTCAGGGTTATATGAAATCCAAGAACCCAATTTTTCAACTGTTTTCATCAATATTAATTTCCTAGTCTAAAAAGGAGTTTTCTTGGTCTTTGAGAAACTTTGTCAGAAAAAAATAAAACAGCTATACTTTTGCATTGTTTTACCAAAATTCACCCATCCTTAATTGCTCTGGGTAATAAATCTTTACAGAAACATGTGGGATTTTTCTGTGCATAAAATTTACATTTGTATAATAAACATTGTTTTCTGCAAAAAAAAAAATCCTCCATGTTTATTATGCAGGAAAAATGTATTTCTGTACAAAATAATTCCATGGAACACTTTGAAATGTACAAATATAGAAAAAATAACAAGCAGAGACTCTCTCCAGCACTAAGAAGAAACCTACTGAAATCATTCATGTGGTTAAAAGAGGTCAAAAGATTCAAATTAACTTCACTATTTAAGAAATTAATATAATTCAACCTTACAGCCTTACAAAAGGAACTGATTTTTTTAAAAATAATAATAATAACTGTGTGTGTCTGCATTTGATATGAAATATATAAATACACTTACTAAGATTTCTAACATACTTTAACAAACTCACCTTGTGGTTGTTTATTTATTCCAATTTCCCATATATTATGTATGGTTATCTACAGGAAAATGATAAAAAAGGTACTGATGATGCTTCCGGAAAATGAGCGAAATGAGCTTCAGGGGGGGAAATCAAATTCGCCCCCATAAATATGCTTCCTGGAACATATCTCTAAAATGAAAGGTTGGAGCAGGGCAGTAAAATATGTTAGAAAGAGTAATGAAATATTCAAGATATAAATCTGAGGGCCTAAAATGTTCTTTCTATTTGACAGAGAGGCCAAAGTTCATGCCTTGTGAATGTCGTTGTTAAGCCTAATCCTATGGCATAGTTTGAACAAGTTTAAATTAAGGGAATTCACACAGGGTATGTGCTAAATACATTTTACTGCTACAGCTGTTATAGAAAATAGCTCAGAAGGTTTAATCCTGAAATGGTAGTCTCAGGACCACAGAATCACAGTAAGCACTAAGTAGAAAAACCCACTCTTTCTATTTAGCATTACCATTTCATTAAAATAAAACCACAGTAAATATTTGAAAAGTGATCATTAAACTTTGAACCAAAAATAGGCCAACTAAAAATCCTATTTCCATGTTGAAGAGAGAGTTTGTAGGAAAGCAGCAATAAATCATTTATAAAAGACAAATATTGATAAAGTCACTGGCTATTTCACCAAAATATGCACTGCACAGTAAAGAAGATACAGCAATAAAAATTATATTAATAACACTAAATGGCAATGAAATGTGCAAACAATGGCTAATTTCCATCTTGACATTGAATTCAGCTTGTATTAGACAATATTCTTAGAAAATAAGAAGTCACATGTTCAAATTATGTCTGAGCAAGAATGACCAGTGGAAACATAACTTTAGGATTTCTATGTGAAAGGGGACCCCTGCATCTTAATGAGTGGGGGAAAGCATGATGAACAGCACTTGTAGAAATCCCCTCTTCTAGATAATTATTGACCACAAGAGTTCTGTCCTGCTTTATACTTGGCAACCCCAAGCTAGTGGAAAGTTAACCCACTTTGGGTTTTATAGCCCGTCTTCCTATACTTGCTTCAGGTGATATGAGAGCCATTTTCAGAGAACCCTGCAACATCTGCAGAAGACACCATAAGACCGAGAGACCATCCACACTGCAAAATTATAGCAGTTTCACACTAATATAACTGCCATGGCTCCATCCTATGAAATAATGGAACTTGTAGTCCATTGTGGCACCAGAGCTCTCTGACAGAAAAGAGTAAACATCTCACAAAACTATAAATCTCAGAATTCCATAGCATTGATCCATAGCAGTCAAAGTGATGGCAATGTGGATACAAGAATACATTCACCAAACCCATGAAAATATTTTCTAGCTGCTACACACATGCACACACTGAGAAAGACTTGGAAACGTTATGGAGAATCTGTAGTAAGCCCAATAGCTGAGAAATTGTTTAATATTTCCTTCCTCCTGATAAGTTTGGCAAAATAATCATTTCTTTGCCTACCAATAGAATGAAAACATTCAAGAAACAATTTCTACAGACTACTCTAGTTTAAACAACGTTCATAGAATATGTGTTCTCTTTTTTCAACACTGTTTGCAAACTGCTATGCCATTTCTTTAAAAGGCGCAGTCTAACTGCCTACAATCACAATGAGCTATTTATCACACAGCACATTGTGACATGGGTACTGATGGTGTTCTAAGAATCTGATGAATAAGAAGGAGGAGGAGGAGGAGAAAGAGTCCAGCAGAGCTTGGAAACGTTACCTTTTTAGACCTCAGTCAAATTGCTAGTCCCTCCATAAGATAGATCCCTGAATTAATCGCTCCAGGGGAGATTAGCAACTGGATTTCCCACTGGCTGGGAGTTTCTAGAACAGTGTTTCTCAACCTGTGGGTCCTCAGATGTTTTGGCCTTCAACTCCCAGAAATTCTTACAGCTAGTAAGCTGGCTGAGATATCTGGGAGTTGTAGGCCAAAACATCTGGGGACCCACAGGTTGAGAAACACTGTTCTAGAAGTTGTTCAAGAAGTGTTGAACACTGGCTTTCTCAAGGTCCACAGCTTCTTTCTTCTTTCAAGATCCATCTTTTCTGCAATGAGCAAAGTAAACTGTAGAGTCAGGTTCTACTACAATGATTCCCAAACTCTGATCCTCCAGATATTTTGAACTTTAGATTCCAGAATCTCTGAAAATTGGCCGAAGTGGCTGAGGCTGCTGGGAGTTCTTCCAAAAATCCTGGACAACCAGTTTGGGAATCATAGCCTTACTGAATACTTACATCTTTTTAAAAATATATATACTTTCAAATGTTTGTGTTTGTCCTAAATCATAAAAACCTTTTCAAATAGCTAAGAGATATTGAAATTCACTATTCCAGTTGTAAAGAGAAGAGTTTGTTGAGAAAACCAGTCAATTACAGCTCCTGGAACGTGATGAAGATGTACAGGGGGACAAGAATATATAAAGAGAGAATTTGGAAGTATTTTATGTAAAGAGCTAAAGTGTAAAAAAACCTACATTAGCAAATAGAATTCAACTCAAAACACAGGTTTATCAAGGTTTAAAGACATTTGCTAAACTCATTTTGGGATTTGGAGTTGTCAGCAGAGCCGGCCCTAGGTATTTTTCAAGTGTAGGCAAACAGAATTTTGGCGCTCCCCCCAAAACCAATCACTGAAAAATAAAAGCGTTGGATAAGCAAAAATGTTGGATAATAAGGAGGGATTAAGGAAAACCCTATTAAACATCAAATTATATTAAGATTTTACAAATTAAGCACCAAAACATGTTTTACAACAAATCAACAGAAAAAGTAGTCTCGACTGCGCCCCCGTATGTTTTGCGCCCCAAGCGACCGCTTAATTCACCTCATTGTTGGACCGGCTCTGGTTGTCAGGCAAGGTGAGAGACAGGAGCCAAAAGGTGTACAAGGTGATCTATCACATCACTGCAGACAATGTAAGCACAACACTTCTTTATAAAACATTCTGATATTGTAGCATATAAGAAAGTCTTCACATTTGCTCTTGTTCTTTCTGCCTCCATGGTTTCCAGGAGACCTATTCTTCCAAGATCTATCAAAGAAAGACATTACTAATGACAGTTTATCATATAAATTGTCCCACCTGTCCTTTCACTGTAATTGCTGACTTGGCGATTTTAATTACCCCTTCTCTACTGTACCATCATCAATTGATTTTTGAGGTGTAATGAGGGAAGACTAATTATTCTATATTACCTTATGACAAACTTTAGGTAGTAAGGTAGGATTGTTTCTACAAGCCTCGTGCTCATCTGAATCCAAAGCTGTGGGTGCAAGATGTATAGACATTTCATTTCCATACTTCCCAGCATCTCGGAATATACTGCTTATGCATGATAACTACACTGACTTGTTCTCGAACTGTGGCCCTTTTTAATATTCAAAGAGCCCTCCTTGATGTTCATTCCCATTCCATTTGGTAAGGCAAACTGGAAGCAACAAATTGAGCCTCCTAATTCCAGGCTGTGAGGGGTAGTAATTTCAGTGCCTGGAGGCATCACAGTGGTTTGATCTGGATCTATTTCAGCTTAGGACCTCAAGAGATGGGGCTTAGGAAGTGTCCTAAGTTGCTTCCCTGTCAGTCCAGTGACTGATGGGCACGCTGCCCATCCCATGACGTTGCTGGACTTCTGGCCCACAACTGAAGTGGAAGCATTGTAGGCACTTCCCTCCCAACACGGGAGCCTGTTTGTATCATGCTGGCACCAATGGAACCAGCATGGATCCTTGACAGGTTCGCCCCGCTGTCCCTCTGTTCGGTATTAGGGCTAGGCAAAGTGGGATGCTTTGCCTGACTCATGTGATAACGTCATTAGACATAAGGAACATCTACACTGTAGAATTAATGCAGTGTGTTATCAATTTAACTGCCATGACCCTGGGAGCCATCATTTTAGTCTTCTCTGCTAAAGCGTGCTGGTACCTCACCAAACTGCAGCTCCCATTTTTCCAAAGCACTGAGCTATGGCAGATAAAGTGGCTTCATTAATTTTACAGTAAAGATGTTCCCAAAGACCAAGGTAAAGTAGATATAAAGAACATGGGCTGCCAAGAATTCATTTTGGAAGAGTCTGAGATGTATATGTATAAAAACTGACATCTGACAGCCTGATATTGTTCCTTGACCTTTATTATGGCAATGTTCACCCTTCTTTCAATTTAATGCAAAAAATAAAATGTAAAAAAAAAAACCAATCTGTACTCCTTCCTTGGAATTCCAATTGCATGAAAGCATCCCAGCCTTTATACATATTCCACTGGTGTCCATTTAAGAATACATGCATGTATTACACATTGAGATGAGGACATTAACAAATCTCTCATGTATTGTTTGAGGGAAGGTGTATTGAATATACTGGAAGGGCATTTCAGTGTTTTGAAATGTACTGATCTGACATGCCCTTTTCAATGTTTACTCTAAGAATTAGAGCAAAAGGGAACAATTAGAAGAGAAGAGAATCCAAGGGCCCTGTAACTATAAGCACCTTTGCTTAACCATGTGGCTTTTAAATTCACATACATTTCATGCACACTGTACAACTTACTGAAGGTTGTTAGCATGCAGGTGTTCTGGAGTTTTTAAAACTCATGAATAAAATCAACAGCATATTCTGGATGTTGGTTATGAATTACATTGGCTGTGAGAGAAACTTCTGTTCAGGTTTAGTTATTTCTGTCCTTCACAAATATAACTGAGAAATGGGAGTGCAGTACACTGGCATATGACAAAGCAAATTCCCAGCTCTAATTCTCTGACCCATAACACAAATAATATGTGTGTCAATTTGACTTTCATATTTAGAGCATCATCTTAGATCTTGAACTTCACAAAATCTTTGCAATTACCCCACTTTGGAATGCAAGAGTCAAATATATCCTTTAATGTTCATACATTTCTTTGGAGCCTTAGAATCATAGAGTTGGAAGAGACCTGACGAGCCATCCAGTCCAACCCGCTGCCAAGAAGCAGGAAAATTGCATTCAAAGCACCTCCGACAGACGACCATTCAGCCTCTGTTTAAAAGCCTCCAAAGAAGGAGCCTCCACCACAGTCCGGGTGAGAGAGTTCCACTGCCAAACAGCTCTCACAGTGAGGAAGTTCTTCCTTATGTTCAGGTGGAATCTCCTTTTCTGTAGTTTGAATTCATTGTTCCACGTCCTCATCTCCAGGGCAGCAAAAACAAACTTGTTCCCTCCTCCATCTGACTTCCCCTCACATATTTATACATGGCTATCATGTCTCCTCTCAAGCTTCTCTTCTGAAGGCTAAATGCCCAGCTCTTCAAGCCGCTCCTCATAGGGCTTGTTCTCCAGACTCTTGATTCTTTTAGTCACCCTCCTCTGGACACATTCCAGCTTGTCAACATCTCCCTTCAATTGCGATGCCCAGAATTGATCACAGTATTCCAGGTGTGGTCTGACCAAGGCAGAATAGAGGGGCATGACTTCCCTGAATCTAGACACTATATTCCTATTTATGCAGGTCAAATTCCCATTGGCTTTTTTTGCCACCACATCACATTGTTGGCTCATGTCTAACTCGTCCACGAGGACTCAAATATCCTTTTCACGTGTACTGCTGTCGAGCCAGGCGTCCCCCATTCTGTTTCATTACATTTCATTTTTTCTGCCTAAGTGGAGTGTCTTGGATTTGTCCCTGTTGAACTTCATTTTGTTAGTTTTGGCCCATCTCTCTAATCTGTTAAGATTGTTTTGAATTCTGCTCCTCTCTTTCTGGAGTATTAGCTATCCTTCCCAATTTGGTGTCATCTGCAAGCCTGATGATCATACCTTTTAGCCCTTTGTCTAAGTCATTAAAAAAGATGTTAAACAGAAATTTTAGAAAACAGATTTTCTTGAAATAAATAGCAAGAGAAATAGAATTATTGGTCCATGTTTTATAATAGAATTATTACAATAATGAAATAAAAACATGTTAATAAAACACATTCCCCCATCTCAAGTCATATTTTTGCACATTTTTTTCATTTTCACATGGTTGTCAGTGTCTAAAACGCAATGGTTCCTATCTCTCCTAAATGCAAGGTTGTTAAAAATTACATTCCCACCACACTCCGCCTTACACACCTTCACCATCCCTGCTGGGTCTCTCATCAGGAAAAAATGTTTCATAGCAGCATTAATCAAATGCACTCTTTGTCTGCCTCTAGCAATTAATCCAGTCAAAACCATTTAGGAGCATACTCCTTGTTATGATCTATAGACTCTGTTGTTGATCTTATCAAATCAAAATATAATAAGACATTAGTCACTTGAAAGGTATGTTGAAATGTTAAGCTGTTGTTGAAATGAGTGTTTGGACTTCATCAGACAGAGCTGTGGAAATTGTCTTCTTCTGCATAGAATCATCTTTTTTGTGTGAGATTCCATCTTTGAAGAAGACAAAGAATGTACTTTTCAGCATCACACAGGATAGCCTCCTCCTGCCTCAACCATCCCCTTAGGAGACCTGAGACACCGTTCTTAAGACAGATACCACTTCTGGGATACTCGACTTTCCTCTCCAATCCTGTTACTCTAGAAGAGACCCTTATTGGGCTCTTCTCCTTTCCTCCCAATCTCATTACTCTCAATCTCAGAAGTTCAAAACATTTGCACAATTTTGAAAGCCAAGATTACTATGAAGAAGAAATGACAGGAAAAATAAAGTGGTGAAATTTTCATACTTCTAATGATTAAATTAAGTTTAAAAATACCATGTCAGGCTCATGAAGCAGGATTGTGAAAGAAAAATGTCTATGCTTGGTAGGAGACCGCCCATAGGAACACCCCTTACTCCATGTCATTGAAGTGATTCAACACAGGCAAATTTGACAGATCCCATCCCACATGTTTTCCCCCACTTTCTCTCATTTTCACTCAAATCACGGGTTCAGAAGACAATTTCTGCCCATCTCCCAGGTTTTAAGACTAATTCATGGGATGTTTTGATTTTTAACTCTGAATATGTTTTAATGGGAACCCTGGTGGCGAAGTGTGTTAAAGCACTGAGCTGCTGAACTTGCAGACCGAAAGGTCCCAGGTTCAAATCCCAGGAGTGGAGTGAGCGCCCGCTGTTAGCTCCAGCTTCTGCCAACCTAGCAGTTCGAAAACATGCAAATGTGATTGAGTAGATTAATAGGTACCGCTCCGGTGGGAAGGTAACGGCGCTCCATGCAGTCATGCCAGCCACATGACCACATGACAACATGACCACAAAACTAGCTCTTCGGCTTAGAAATGGAGATGAGCACCAACTCCCAGAGTCAGAGAAGACTGGACTTAATGTCAGGGGAAACCTTTACCTTTACCTTTTTATGTTTTAACGGTTTTTAACTGAGAATTGTTTAATGCTGTTTATATTTAATCCTGTTTTAATGTTCGCATATTTGTATATTTAAAATTGTTATGCTGATGCTTTTATGTTTATTTACTTATTTACAGTATATATTTTCCGCCTTTCTCACACCCAAGGGGACTCGGGGCAGATTACAATGCACATAAACATGGCAAACATTCAATGCCATTATCAGACATACGACATATAAAGACAGACAAATAGAGGCTGAGTCCTTTTGATGGTAGTATATCCTCATGTTCTTCGCACACCGTTCGGCAGTTTTATGGCATCATAAATTAAGTTAAATTAGCCTCCCCGCATTAAGCAATACCTAGAATTTTCTACTTACAGACACATCTGCTTTCGAGCTGCTTAGGTCAACAGCAAGCTAGGCTATTAACTGTCGAGAGCTTTAATCCCCGACCCGGTCTTTGAATCAATGGCCTCATGGTCAGTGGTGATTTATTGCTGCTGGCTACTAACCAGCTGCGCCACAGCCCAGCTGAAAACTGCTTTGAGTCCTTCAGGGGAGATAAAATGGGGTATAAATAAATATAATAAATAATAGATAAAACTCCTGCCCCTCCATTTCTTCACATTTTTAAAACATTTCCCTAATAAGGCATCACAGACTTGTTCCTGTGTTCTGTGATGGGCTCCATGATGCTTCATTAGGGAACTGAAGCATTAGGAAATTGGGGTGGGGAGGGGGAATGCTTGGGATAATGTCCTATTTCAGGTGAAAGCCTTGGAAATGTAGAGTTTTCCTAAATGTAAATGTTATCGTATTTTGTTTTGAAATGTTGAACATTATCGACCATGCATTAAATCACAAAACAGATGGTATTATCACAATTTTTCTTAGGCCTCATCTACACTGCCATATAATCCAGTTTCTGGTCCCAGATTGTCTGCTTTGAACTGGATTATATGGCAGTGTAGCTCCAACCTCAAAGCAACTTGCACTTAACATGAATTCAAATATTAAAATTTATTCCATGTTTCTGTTAAATTGGGACAGCAGATTGGAGAAAAAAGTGAAAACTACAGGTTAGCCATTCAAATCTTATAAAGGAAAGAAAAGTCCTTTGGATGTCACAATGGGTGGCCTAATGAAAAACATTTGCAAACCAGACACCATACTTTTTTGACTCAAGCAATGACACAACTGCCAAGAGAAAATGTAAATTTAGCTGTAAGGTTGTTTTTAAAAAGTTTTAACTGTGTGTCTTTGGGGAAGCATTAGAGTTTAATAGTCTGCCTGAGGCACCTCGCCAGAACATTGGCAAGGAGAGAGCAAATTGTGCTGCCTTCAAAAGTTCAGATGTGTCCTTGTAGCAACTAGCGGAAAGGAGGGTTCTTAAAGAAGCAATTTCTCTCCCGTATTTTACCAAATATGTTGCAATCCTATACACCAGTCTGGGGACTCACATTAGGTCTAAGGGTTGTTTTCTTGGATCCCACCTTGGAGGTTGAACAATCTTTGGGGCTGAACTGTGCCTTCAAGTCTCCTGTTTACTTATGGTGACCCCATGGATTTCATAGGATTTTCTTAGGCAAGGAATACTCAAAGGTAACTAGACACGTGCTGAAATCATTAAGATGTACTCCTGTCTCCTGATTAGACATGTGTAGAAGCAATTCTATTAATATATTTAAGAGTTCAGATTAGATTACAGATGTAATGGCTCTTAGGCTGGATCTACACTGCTTTAAAATCCAGTATTCTGCTGCCCTGGAAACTAGAACTTGGAGCAATGGGTTCCAATTACAGGAAAGAAGACTCCACTTGAACATTAGGAAGAACTTCCTAACTGTGAGAGCTGTTCGGCAGTGGAACTCTTCCTCGAAGTGTGGTGGAAGCTGCTTCCTTGGAAGCTTTTAAACAAAAACTAGATGGCCATCTGTCAGGGTTGCTTTGGTTGTGCTTTTCCTGCATTGCAGGGGTTTGGATGAGATGGCCCATGTGGTCTCTTCCAACTTTATTATTCTATGATTTCAGATTATCTGCTTTGAACTGGATTATACGAGCCTACACAGCCATATAATCCAGTTCAGAGCAGATAATCTGGATTTTTATATGGCAGTGTAGATGGGACTTTAACAAAAGAAAACTACACCAGAATGAAGGAGCTTATATGAAACTGCCCAGACGTTCAAATTGTCCTTTGAGGCTCCTTGCAAAACAGCTGTATAAAATCAACATTGAACTGGATTATATGGCATGTGGACTCAAATAATCCAGTTCAAAGAAGAGATTTTGGATTATCTGCCTTGTATTCTGGATCATATAGCTGTGTGGAAGGGCCCGGAGGCCCTTCTCTGGCTTTCCCATCTTCCAAGTATAGAGATGGGTGACAATTGCATTTGGTTTACCATTCCTAAACTTTACCAGCATTTACATATTTCTTCATAAACGGCTATAAAGAACCTGAGACATGTGAGACAGATTGCACAAGAGAGCACTGTGCCAAATTTGACCAGTGGAACTCACTTTTGAATACAAGACTGCTAAAACTGTGCACCTTGCTGTTTTTCACACTTTCTCTCATCCCATTTGGGGGGGGGGAGTGTTTCCTGTTTCATTCCCTACTGTCAGGGTCCCATGCCTTTCCGTATTCAGGAACCATAGTCATCTCACGCCCGCTCTCTGCTTCAATTTGTTTTCTCTGGTTGGGATTCAGGTAGCACCCAACTCCAGAACATGCAGTCTTCTCTCCGCTTCCCTGCACTGCCACAACAAACTCCCACAGGCAAACACCAAAAGTAGCCTAATGAGGCTCAATGGCCTCAATGAGGCTCCGTTTCGGCAGCACAGAGAAACGGAGCAAAGACTGCGTGGGATGAAGTCCATAGACACACAGATTCCTACACACACTCACATACAACTTTAATAAAATAGGATCAATCATGCATTTATACACTTGCTATTCCTAGCGCCAATGCAGGCATTTCACATCACTACCTAATCAAGAGCAGCCATGTATAAGATAGAAAGTGAGAAAATGACTTTTTGATCCGTGAAACCCATATTGATTTTTTTGAATATAATAATAAAGTATGGGGGAAAGCTATGTGTTTTGTGACATGGACACCAGACCGCCAGAGAGTAATTGCAATTGATAAGACGCTCACCTAAGCAAGCATACATCAAGATGAAAAGAGCAGCTGCAAGTCTCGGTGTTAAAAGAAACATAGTTTATGACATTAAAATCCACAGCGGAGAGAACCAGGACATATTTCATGGCTTTCCCTGGAATGGAGTCAATATCCTTGCCACACTGCTGAAACTCATTCAGCGAGGTCACAGAAAGGACAGCCTGAACGAGAAACATGAAAAGAATAAATATGGTTTTGTGAAAAGGACTGTTTTGCTGGAAGATATAATAGTAATTCACTGACTGATTTTCCCTTCCACAGGGGGTGGGAAAAACTTCTCTTGTTGAAGAAGAGCAGATTTAAAAATGCTTTTGTGCTTAAGTCATTTTTTGAAAAGCTGTTCTACAGCTGAGAAACTGACCCTCAGGAACTGGCCTGATCCGTTGCATAGTAACAAAGAGCATTTGTGCAACCTCCAATCCAAAATCAGCACGTCCCCCCACCACCACCACCACCACCACCACCAAACATGCTGGATGAGCCATTGAAAACAATAATCATTATTATTATGGGATGCCACTGGCTGATTCATACCAGAGGTTGGTATATATTTGTGTAAAACATGCACTGTTGTTTTCCCAAGGTAGAAACTGCAGCTCTATGATTTTGTTTCACCTGCTTTTGTTTTCATGTCACGAAACTGACAGGTGCTTTGGTTAACGGGTTTCCACATTTTTCCCACCATGTTTAATATTCCCATCATTGCATTTGATCATTATAAATATGAATGGGGAGTAAGCCTGTGAATCAGAAGAGCCATGCTGACTTTCCATGTGTGTTTTTCCAAGCTTACCAATGGTTGTTATATGCAATACAGCTAAATACAATGAAGTAATTTCAAATCTAGATTTTTTTAAAGCTATGAAAACAAATTGAAACAGGTCTCAAAATTATTTCAGAATGAATAAATTTAGAAATGTACTACACTACTTCCCAGTGTATCCAGCCTCCTGATTCAGCTAGTAACATGGGATATGTGAGCACACTTTTTTTGCTGTTTTAGACTTGCAGTATATTGAAGGAAGATTAAATGAAGCCCTGATTTTGAGGAGTTGATTACCCTACTTTGTTCCTCTCCTTCAGTCCTTGAGTTCACTCTACCCGGCATTCCATCCCCTCTGAATTTCTAATTTCCTGGAATTGGACTATATAATGGCATGCCTTCAAGTCATTTCCAACTTATGGTGATCCTAAAGCAACCTTATCCTAGGATTTTCTTGGGAAATTTGTTCAGGGGTGAGTTGCCTTTGCACTCTTCAGGTTGAAAGAATGTGAATTGACCAAGGTCACCCATTGGTCTTCCATGACAGAGGCAGAGTTGCCAGGTATCCCAGATTTGAAGGGACAATCGCATATTTGAATAAAATGTCCCACAACCCATTACATTACGTCAATTGTCCCGTATTTCCTCCAGCCTCACCCCCTTCTTCTCAATCCCTCCCTACTTTCCCAGGGTGGAAAAAAATGCAAGCCAAACCTGAAATCATCATCCATTGACTTGAAGTAGAATTTGTACTGGGGCTGGTTGAGGAGATCCTGCTCAGCCGGGATGGACACCTTCACCAGGCATGGCATAGATGATCTTGGTCTCCACCATGACTGCCCAGTTGAAGAAGAGGAGGCAAAAAAGGCCCATACTGAAGAGAAAGCCTTCTCCATCATACAGCCTGGTCGGGCCGAATCAAATACCAGACTTGCTTGGGCTTCATGCCAGCAAGCAGCTCTGGAGGGCTCCTGTGCCTTGGCGCCCTCCCTCCCTCCCTCTCTCTGCCTTCCCTCCGTTTGCTTTCTCTCCCTCCTTTTACCGGCCATTCCCCTATGGCCTCCTCAGATAAGGTATTTTTCCTTTCCCTCAACACTATTTTTCATGTATGTTTGAGGCAAAATGGATTCAGGGGCTCATAACATCAAACTGTGTTGCCACATGCAGCAGTTGCACATATTTCCTGACTAGATCCACAATACTCCAGATTAACTCCTCGAGTGGCACTTTCACACATTTCCTGACTCAAGGCTGAGCATCTCTTTTATCCAAAATTACTCCAAAATTGTCCCCAGAAGGGATCCCTTTGCTTTCTGATAGTTCAATGAATGCAAGCGAAATTTACGAATTTAAAACACCTCCATAAAAATATTAAGCCACACAGAGATTTTGTAACTACAGTAGAGTCTCACTTATCCAACACTCAGTTATCCAACGTTCTGGATTATCCAACGCATTTTTGTAGTGAATGTTTTCAATATATCGTGATATTTTGGTGCTAAATTCGTAAATACAGTAATTACTACATAACATTACTGCGTATTGAACTACTTTTTCTATCAAATTTGTTGTATAACATGATGTTTTGGTGCTTAATTTGTAAAATCATAACCTAATTTGATGTTTAATAGGCTTTTCCTTAATGCCTCCTTATTATCCAACATATTCGCTTATCCAACATTCTACTGGCCCATTTATGTTGGATAAGTGAGACTCTACTGTATATCTTAAATATTTCCTATCCTGGACTTGTCAGGCAAAATATATTTTCCCCAAAAACTGTTTTTCATATATTTTTGAAGGAAGCTGAATTTGGATGTGAATAACACCGCCATAAGAATACTGCACCACAAGTTTCATAAATTTCCCAATTATATCCGAAATCCTCCAAAATTCTCCCCTTGAGTGACTGAGAGGGAACTCCCTTCGTTTCTGATAGTTCAATGTATATAAACTAAATTCAGAGATGTAAACATCGCCATAAAAACATTGCACCACATGCAAAGATTTTGTAAATTTTGTTTACAGTTCCAGCTTCCGGTTCCCTTCCGCGCCTGTCCCTTATTTTCACCTCTGACACCTGGCAACCCTAGACAGAGAGGAGATGTCCCTGACAACTACCAAAGTTCATAAATTACAAGACCCAAAATGAATCCTGGCCTACATCATTCCATATACCCACAATCTTTAATCCTACAGAAATGTTTGAAAATTAAAATGGAAGTGAATGATGCTTCTGAATCAGGCATGCCTCTGTGGCCTAACAAGAGATGTAGGAGTAAGAAATGACCCTGATCATCCACAGTTGTATAGGAATTTTGCCCAAAATTTTGCACATGTGAGCAAAAATTCATAAAATCCCCCACAATCCCATAAAGAAATCACAGTGGTCTCTTTCACGCTGCACAGTATGGTACTGTGGTTCCATTTCAACTGGCCTGGCTGCATATGATTGAATCCTTGAGTTTGTAGTCAGAAACATGAAGGGAGCTCTCTGATTATTCCAAAGATCTGCAAAGCCCAGTACTCCATAGGATGTTGTGTTTCCATGGGAGCTAAAATGGAATCATGGTGCTAGTTGTAGGTTTTGTGTGTGTCAGGAGCGACTTGAGAAACTGCAAGTCGCTTCTGGTGTGAAAGAATTGGCAGTCTGCAAGGATGTTGCCCAGGGGATGCCCGCATGTGTTGATGTTTTTACCATCCTTATGGGAGGCTTCTCTCATGTCCCCGCATGGAGCTGGAGCTGATAGAGGGAGCTCGTCCATGCTCTCCCTGGGTTGGATTCGAAGCCGCAACCTTCAGATCAGCAACCCAACTTTCATGTCAGCAGTGCTGCCAGCACAAGGATTTAACCCACTGTGCCACCATGTGAAGTGTAGTGTGAAAAAGTCCTTGATATATGTACATTTATATGGGCTATCTAGTGTTTGCATGGTGTAGGAGACACAGAAGAATCAAAACCTGTGGAAAATGTATGCATCCACCATAGCATGCGCCATGAGTACCTCAGCAAATTAGAGAAATAAATAGCAGAACAGACGGTTCTTGTGCCGTTAATTTCATTTCAGAAACAAGATTTCTCTCTCCAGCCTCTCATTTTTAAATACATATTTCCCTCTTGTACTGGTTTTCAATCTGTTGCTGGTTCTAATTTCCTTGACTTTACCTTTCCTTCGTGATTAGATAACTATCTGCAATTTTGAAAGCAAAATGGTTTGCAGGGCTGTTAAGTAAATCTTTTTATTATTTCTTTCAAATTAATTAAGCAATAAAAACAAGCTCAGAAATCAGCAACATTGGATGATGCCCAAGATTTCAACTGCAATGCAATTTACAAGAATGTATATACCACACACACTCATGTATAATTCCCCCTTGCACTGGAGATTGCTCATGTGAGCAGGGGTATAATTATCAGTCAACTGCTTTCAATTGAAAGGGAAATAGACTCCCATCAATCTCAGCAGCTCCCATCTAGTAAATGGGAATTGTGTGACTTTCACAGTCCTTATGTATCCCCTAAACTAGGGAATGAGTGGAATGGTTTAAAGTCACAGCCATGAATGCGCATCTGTAGCTTATGTGTTTTGAATTTCTTTGTTAAATTCAAATAATTAAATTAGATACATAGAGATAGGTTTGCTTCTTGCTGAGAGGTTTTTTAGATGTTGAATTTTTTGTTTTGTTTTTCTTGTTATCTCGGTGATTTTATTTTTGGAAGTGGTGTTCTAAGGAACAGTTATTGGGCAATGACTGTAAAATATTGTAGTAGTTCATCCTTGGGTTTTGTTCACATCTATTGCTTTATATGGAACAGAATTCAGATGGGATCTCAGATGACTAAGACTGGAAGCCTGATGGGGCATTAAGTTGGCATCATTCAATTGTACTTTTTCTTATGCTTGCATAAAAAGGAACCTTGTATCTGCTCACCCGAACACTTTTTTTCCCTCTGGCAGCACAATGGGCAGGCTTAAAGCTCAGTCCAGTGCATGGGCACAACTCCACTCCCTCTACAACCAAGAAGTGAGATCAGAATAGCTGACTAAAATGTCCTGGAATGGCCATGGGAATATCAGTCAAAATAAGTATATCTGTGAAGCTTTATACTCCGCCAATGTTTAACATGCCTAAAAGTGTAACTCCACTTCTGTCAATGGGTGCACAAGAACATGTGCAGCAGCTCCAGAAGAAGACAATACAAAATTCAAAATATACAAGTGGTGGCAATATCTTCATTAAGATGAACTGTGTGTCTGTGTGAGCATGTGCCTTCAAATTGCCTATTGACTTATGATATCCCATTCATTTTATAGGAATCTCTTAGGAAAGAAATATTTAGTTATTTTTTGTCAGCTCCTTTATCTGAAATATAGCCTAAAGCACCTGGTATTCATTGGCGGACTCCCACTTGACTATTAGCCTTTAGGGTATTTAGGCCCTGATCTTATTAACTGTAATTTCACAATGTTCTCAGAATGTTTCATCAGTCTAGTTGGTTAAAAATATATATTAAGGAAAAGAGAAAGATCAAGGCAATAAGAAATATTGACTGCATAGTTAAGCTATGATGAGCTCTGCAGTTAACTTGAGTTCCAAGATGGAGAACACAGGTTTGGTAAGTATTTGGCTTGTGTGCAGGTATCACATAATTTCTAGCAATGCCTACTATGATGAAGATAAGTGGTGAGCCCACATTTCTGAAAACAAATTACTGACAGCAGTTCAAACATCAACCTCTCACCTTACACAAAGCACATAGGTTTTTAAGTGATCAACAGCATATGAACCATTTTAGTGTTATGGTTTGAATGTTTAACTATGGCCCCATCTACACTACCATATAATTCAGTTTCTGAATCCAGATTATCTGCTTTGAATTGGATTATATGGCAGTGTAGACTCAGATAATCCAGTTCAAAGGAGATAATCTGGATTCAGAAACTAGATCATATGGCAGTGTAGATTCAGACTAGGACTTCAGGAAATTGGGATTCAAATCCCTGCTAAGCCATAGAAACCTAATTGATGACCTTGGGTAAGTCACTATCATCCTCCTTTCTCAGGTCATGTCAATGTCCAGACAAAGTAGAGCCACAATAATTGTAATAAGACTAGTTCTAAGATATTGATTATCCAGTTCTGACATACACACAACAGACAACAGTTGCAGTGAATGTAGAGTGTTGAGCAAAGCAAGAAAATGCCAAAAGACAAGGTCTGGTATTTGATTTAAACTTCAGTAAGATGCAAGAATTGTCTTGCACTTCAGTGAATGAACAACTGCAGCCAGTGGCAAGAAAGTGTGATCCTCCTTGCAGCACTGCCTTGGAAGCAGGAAACAAGGGGAACATGAGATTCTTCTTTCATGAGCTGCTCTCCATGCACTGCTGTAAGGAAGACTAAAGCATTATTGTGATTTTTCTGAAGAGGAAGAGTTATGCATGATGGAATAAATCAACATACAATATTATTACAGGTTAAGCATCCCTTATCTGGAAAATCCAAAATATTCTCAAATCTATACTGTCCACAATGGTGGTGACTGAGGGCGCTTCCAAACAGCATCAAAATGTGGATTTTCAAAGAGGGATAAACAAACTCGGAACTTGCATAAGAACTTGCAGATCCCCACACAGACCTGCCACACACCCCCTTAACCCATTATCTCTTTTGTGCTGTGTGGAAGGGCCCTGAGATACTACCTCATCAGATGGGTGGTTTCCCTGCCAGCATGCTGCCAGAATGGAGTCCACGAGAGCCCATCAAATGACACAGGACTACTTCCCGCGAGGCTCCATTGGGCTCCATGCTGGCAGCATGCCAGCAGTGCCCTAAGGGACAGCCTGGAAAGTGTGGTGACTACCTGTCTCTTAATTGAAAAAAAACACGGACAGCACAAAAGAAAGCTGGGTACAGCACGAAAATGTCATGGTTTGGCAGCCCATGACCCACAACGGTAAGGGGATGAAGCTAGGCACTGCCCCATTATTTCCCCCACTGTCCATGTAATGAGGTCCATAATGACAACTTTGCTTTCGGGTGGTTCAATGTACACAAAGTTTGTTTACTATGCAAAATTATCTTAAAAATTGTATAAAATTACCTTTAGGATATGTGTGTAAAATGAACATTGAACATAAATAGTTTTTATGCATAGAGTCGGCTCCCATGTCCAAGATATTTCATTATTAACATATATGCCAATATGAGTATTCCAAAATCCAAAATGCTTCTGGTCTCTAGCATTTTGGATAAGGGCACAACATTTTAAAAATATTGAAGAGTAACTAAAATTACCTTTGGAGAAAAAAGCAAAAGGTGTATATGAAACATCAATGAATTTCATCCTGGCTCCAAAATATCGTAATATGTATGTATGTGCAAAGACAGATATTCCAATATCTGAGGAGAGGGTGTTTCAAATCCAAAATATTTCTGGTCCCAAGCATTTTGGATAAGAAATATTCAACCTCTACCTAAGATTTTCTAGTAGGTGATCACTGGTCAGAGTCCTAGAAGGCAATCGCTTACTTCCCAATTATTCCAAATTATGGTCAAAATTCAATACAATCTTCACAGTAGCACCTGAATTTTGGCCCACCTCTTGCAGTGTTGCCTTAAAAAAATATGTTCCAGAAGGCTTCCCAACTTCCTGGATATCATGACATCCAGATGCCTTTGTCTGGGAATGATCAGCCAATTCATTTGATGTTTTTAAAAGCTTCATGCTGTTTACATGTCATCGGCATGGATCCTGGTAGTGGCAAGCCAGACATCTTGCGCCTGCACAAAGACAAGCAGTGTGAGAAGCATGCCACATAATCCCAGTTGTATGCATTTTCAAATGTTTGTGTCTTTCCAAATTGTCCTGCATTTTAAACTTCCGCCAATTTTTTAAAAATCTGACTAATGTATAAATAAACACTGAAGGAAAGATCCCTGACTCAAAATTGGTCTCTGCCATGAACTCACTTGTGACTAAGGAAGCCAATATAAATGTATCTACATACACAGTGAAGGCAGTTTAATGCCAGTTTAGCTGTCATTGTTCCATTTTATGGAAAGCTGAGATTTATAGTATGGTGAGGAAATTAGATTCCTCTGCTCCCCTGAACTCCCACTAGAGTTTTCAGATGGAAAATTTTAAGTCCAGTATCAAACTACAAATCTCTAAAATGGTGCCATAACAGTTAAAATGCACTCTATTTTTCATACCCACCTCCAAACATACATCTGCCACCTAGACCAGATTTAGATAAAGGTAAAAGTTTTCCCCTGACATCAACTCTAGTCGTGTCCAACTCTGGGGGTTGGTGCTCATCTCCATTTCTAAGCCAAGAAGTCAGCGTTGTCCGTAGACGCTTCCAAGATCACGTGGCAGGTATGATTGCCGTTATGATGGAACGCCGTTACCTTCCCGCTGGAGTGGTACCTATTGATCTACTCGCATTTGTGTGTTTTCAAACTGCTAGGTTGGCAGAAGCTGGGGCTAACAGCGGGAACATACCCCGCTCCCCAGATTCGAACCACCAACCTTTCGGTCAACAAGTTCAGCAGCTCAGCGTTTTAACCCGCTATGCCACTGGAGGTCTACATTGCCATATAATGCATTCAGAATGCAGATAAATGCACTTGACTGGGTTGTGTGGCAGTGTAGATTAATATAATCCAGTTAAAAGAAGTCAATCTGCATTCTGAAACTGCATTATATGGCAGTGTAGATTCAGCCCTAGAGACAAAATATTAATTTACTAGGTCCCAGGGCTTTTGGCCACATTACACTGTTATAGACTTGTAAGTATTTGAATGCATTATTATTCATCAGCCACCCTCAGGGTCAAACTACTGTATACCTATTGTTAAACAAATAGCATGTGGCTTCACATCTATCTCTTGCTTATAGATTCCAGAACACACAAGATAAGGTTTATGCCTACAATTTTAAAAAATTAAGCCTTTAAAAAAACTGATGGGGAAATGTTTGGTCTTCCCCCACCTATGCATTCTGATCCCAATCCAGATCTGTACAAATTCAACAATCTGTACAAATTCGACTCCATTCTGAAAAAAATAAAACCTGGCAGGTTTCATTAAAAAAAAAAAAGCAATAGCAGCAGCCACCACATTTGTGCATGAGAATGTTGTGTGGCAGTCATAGTACAAAACTGCTAAAATCAGAAGCAATTCATGTTGCTGATTTAGCACTCTTGGTTTCCTAAATGCAATCTATATTTGAACACACTCTGTTTCATGCAAGACTTCTCTTTTGCTGTTTTGCTTTGAGTAGTCAAGGGAAACCATTAAGTGAGCCCGCTGATATGATCTTGCTCCTTCCCATCCATTATGGGTGAGAAGAGAATGGCTAGCGAACTACTTTACGTTAGGCAGTGCCATCTGCTGTGTCTCCTGGCAAACTGCAAGCAGAAATTCAGCCCCCATAATGTCTGCAGCAGCCCCATTTTTTTAATGTAATTGCAATACAATTATCACTGAGTGTTACTCTCATTTAGATGGATGGGGGATTATATTCTGTTAGGAATTGTTCTGTGGGAATAGAATAGTCAAATAAAATGGATACACACAATGAGATCTCGTTATTTGCACCCAATGACACTAAACAGATAATCTGCATGTTCTTTCTTATGTGAATACTGTATTGTAAACAATGGGTTTATAGAGCCATTCATTTTAATCAATAGGCCAAAGAGCTTGTAAAAAAAGAAGTAGGGATCTTAAATCACCTCCACCCAGTACAGCAAAATAGGCCTAAACTAGACTGCTTAAAGCTTTATGGAAGTTCCGTTATTCTATATATTGAATTAAAATCTGTGACCTATTTCCTTCACAAATTTAGTTGATTGTAACAACTCTCATTTGTTCTCTGATAATTAAATATAGGATAAAAGAACCATTATGGCATTCCACAGCATAAATTTTCACTGCAACTTTCCTCCCGTCCTTCCAGACTGAAAACAGAGCATCCTAAAGTACATTTTATGTATCTGTGATCATTTGGCTGTACATAGATTTATTGAGAGAGCTATTGCTCCATGCATTGTGCCAACAACCTATAATCTTGACTGAGTATGGATCAGAACCCTGATAGATTAATAATAATAATCATCATCATCATCATCATCATCATCATCATCATCATCATCCCAGGTGACAGTCGCATTGATGAAAAACAACAGGAAAAACTCAGCCGCTATCAGGACCTCAAGATTGAACTTCAAAGACTCTGGCAGAAACCAGTACAGGTGGTCCCGGTGATGGGCACACTGGGTGCCGTGCCAAAAGATCTCAGCCGATCTGCCAACTGCAAAAGGCCACCCTGCTGGGATCTGCATGCATCATCCGAAAATACATCACACAGTCCTAGACACTTGGGAAGTGTTCGACTTGTGGTTTTGTGAAACGAAATCCAGCATATCTATCTTGTTTGCTGTGTCATACAACGTTGTTGTGTCAATAATAATAATAATAATAATAATAATAATAATAATAATAATAATAATAGAACCAGCAAGATAGGGAGGCTCTAAACCTTTGTCTTCAATTGCAATTGCAACCATAAGCAATGGCAACAAATACAGCGGTGAAGGCTTGAGATAGTCTTCCACAATCCTATTAAAGCTTACAGTAAACAAAGTGATTATCCACAACAGAAGGAATTGGTTACAATACAATCAAAACACCACTGTTAATGAACACTTACAGTGAGAGTAGAAATTCTTATCTCTGTTCAGGCCTACATTGACGAAAGCAAATGATTATTATGCTACTTCAAATGGCTGCTGTGAATTGTTTACCTGTACATAAGGCTGCCTCAAACTATATCATTTGCACAACTATTTTTCTCTGGTCTCAGTGGGGCTGATTTGTTTTTCCTCTTTGTTATTTATTTATTTATTGCAGCATTTCTATCCCACCCTTCTCACCCCTGAAGGGGGACTCAGGGCAGCGTTAGGACTCTCAGTCTAGTTTTTTGGGGGAAAGTGAGAAATAATGAATCCTTTCAAAGCAGAAAAGGTAGGCGCTCCCCTGTTTTTGGTTTTCATGACACACACCTACTCCTATTCCTTCTTTTCTCTCTTTTTTCTTTTGGTTACAAAAACTGGTGGTGCCCAACCACTATTATTTATTTATTTATGTATTTGCAACATTTATACCCCGCCCTTCTCACCTGAGGGAACTCAGGGCAGCTTACAAAAATCAGTAAAATTTAATGCCCAAAATGCAATCATAAAAACAAAACAATATAAACTAGTGTCATTCAAAAACTTAGCAACATTAGTGTGTGCGCTGCTTGAAACAAGATTTGGGTACATTGAACCATCAGAAAGCAAAGATGCCACTACGTCATCAGGTAGCGGGGACAATTTTGGATTTAGGTATATTTTGAATTTCTGAATGTTGTAAATGAACATAATCTTAACAGATTAGAAAGCTGGGCTAAAACTAACAATATGAATTACAAAAGGAAAAAATGTACTACACTTAGACAGAAAAAATGAAATGCTCAGACATAGGTTGGCTGACATTTCATTTGACAACAGTACATGTGAAAGGGATCTAGGAATGTTAGTATACCATAAGATGAACAGGAGTCAGCAGTGTGATGCGGCAGTTTAAAAGGCCAATCCAGACTGCATCAATAGGAGTATGGTGTTGCGATCAATGGAAGTAATAGTCCCACTGTTTTCTGCTTTAGTCAGACCTCACCTAGAATACTGGGTTCACTTCTGGGCATCACAGTTCAAGAACGGCATTGACTTATTGGTAAAAGGTCTGTAAGCCAAGCCATATGAAAAGTGGCCCAGGCAGTGTTTCTTAAACTGAGTGTCTCAACCCAAATGGAGCCACCTTAACTCAGTGTTGGGGTCACAAAATATTTGACAACAGTAAAGGGTTTCTGAACACACCCATTTACACAAACATGGAGTGTTTACAGCAACAATATGAACCATTTACAGTGGATGCTGCAGAAACCTTCAGCTATTCTCCACAAAAAGGATAATCAGCCTGTTTAGAAAGTCTTGCAAATGCTGATTTATTACTAGTAAATGTTTTATGTTAAACCTATTTTATATACCTGCAAAGCTGGGGTCACATCAAAATTTCTCAGGTTGAAGGGGCTTTTGAGTGGAAAAAATTTGGCCCTGACCTAAGAAGCTGAGTATATTTACCCTGAAGAAGAAAAAGTTAAGAGATGATATGATAGCCATGTTTAAATATGTTGTACTGAAGGAGCAAGTTTGTTTTCTACTGCACCAAAGACTAAGATAATAGATTTAAACTACTGCAAAAGAGGTTCTAGCTAAACATGAGGAAAACCTTCCTGATGGTAAGAGCTGTTTGGCAGTAGAACATGCCACCTCAGAATGTAATGGACTCTCCTTCTTGGGAGGTTTTTAAAGAGAGTCTAGATGGCTATCTGTTGAGAGCGCTTTTGGCTGTGTATTCCTGGATAGCAGGGGGTTAAACTATTCCAACTGTATGATTCTAGTGATCTCTTCCAATTCAATGATCCTGACAGTAAGAGTGGATTGGAAACGGAACCAATTGCCTAGAGAGGTAGTAAGGTCTCCTTTTTTTGATATCTTCAAAAAGAGCCTGAACCTGTTGGGATTGCTTTAGCTTGAGATCCTGTGCTGGCCAAGGGATCAGACACAATTGCCCATGAGACCCCTTCCAACTCTAGAATCCTGTGATTCTATGTCTCTGACAACCCTACTAGCAGATGACATGAAGCAGCAATGGGCAGCTGAAATCAGCAATGTATCATCCAACAGTGGGAATTTGGACTTTGCATGTCTCTCACACACAAAAGTTTTTATGAGGTGATTGAAGCAAAAGGCAGGCAGCATTATATGCCTTTATGAATATTTCAATGAGTTCACTGTTAAGATGATGTGAAGGGATGCTTCCCTGACATTTCACAGTACAAAGTTTGCACAATTCCCAAAGATCGTTCCCATCGGGAGTCAAAACCAAGAGACTTCACCAGAAATCAAAGAAATTTCATTGGCTATTGTGAAGAACTAACCTTTAAACTATGTATATTAGTTCTCAGGGGAAATCAACAATTTATGTGTTTCAATTAGCATCATCTGGGCACAGGAAATGAAGGATGTTTTACTGGTTACAATAGACATTTCATTTAAAAAAATATGCTGTAGTGTGGGAAACAGAAAATGTTGTACATACACATGCATACATGTGGGTGTGTGAATGAATTCTTCCAGCATTTGTTGGCTGGCTACAGGCCTAGAGGGAAAGCATACATAGTACATTACATCAGATAGTGATTATTACCATTGCCATTCCCCTTAAGATTTCATTAGGTTACTATTCCATCATGTAGGAATACACATTAATTCAGAAATAAAAAGTATCCCATTTCTTTGCAGATCATGTACCTCCCTGTTCTCTGGAGAGATACTGGTCTAGATTTTCAACAAAAACAACAAAGCAAGCAGCTTTTGGTCAGCTTCCAAACTAGAGTATCAGGCTTACTGGGAAAGGATCCCAAATCTTCTCTTGGCCCAGCCTCAAGTCTATCTTGACTCTTTGTCCCAGAATTTTTGCTCTCATTCTCGTTTAGTTGTCTAACACCCTAATTGCATAGGCAGGAAACCATGAATTGTTTTCCAGTATTCTTTGGACAGTGGACAGTTTACAGTAGGCTCAGAAGGAGCTCAGGCAAACACCCTTCATGGTATCTGCTATACCAAACCTACAAAATCAAAATAACAGCAATTTATTTATTTATTTATTTCAATTATTTATTCCCGCCCTTCTCACCCAAGGAGACTCAGGGCGGCTCCTTGGGACCTCCAGAAGACATTAAAGCAGTGGTGACTTTTTCTAGAAACTATAGGATGGAATTATTTTAAAATATTTTATTAGCATTATATCATTTGTAATAGAAATAGACAAAGGACATCATCACATTAACCTATGCTCCATTTCCGAACCCATTTGTACGTGATTGCCAACAGATCCCATCACATGACATTTGTCCCCTTTCATTAGCAAGGATGTCTCTAAAAATGGAGTAATTGAACACAAATTTGAAATTATTATTTTTTAACTTATATCGATTCTAAGGTGTAGCTTTTCTGTGTGATCCTACATCCCTTATAAATTCCATCAGCTGTGATGTGGCATCTCCTTGGTGACATGCCTGGGGGCAGATTCTGTTGTCCCCGGGAGTCTTTGTGAGGGCAGCTACCACCTATTTCTCTTTCAGTAGTTGCCATAGAAAGTTCTCTGGAAAGGCTTTACTCATTAAAGATTTCCTATTAAAAAAATTAAACACCGAATCTATGCAATTTCATTTATTTGCCAGTTCACGCCAAAATGTAGTAATCAGGGATCTCTAGTACTGCACAAACATGAGATCTTCCCAACTCTCACAATATCAGTACTTTGAGAGTGATGTCTGGAAACATCAAATGAATTGGGAGGAGCAAGCCTTCTGTGTGATGAGTCAAAGTGGATTAATTTCAAAACATAAGAAAAGTATGTGATAGAGTCTGTATGCATCCCGTGTGTATAGAGTATGCATCCAGCCCACATAAACAACCATTTCTCAATGTTAATGTGATGAGGTCCAAATAAAACCATCTACATACTATATTAAAAGGGAGAGAGAGAAAATAAGGAAAGGAATGACAGAGAGAGAGCAAAAAAGAAAGAAAAGGAAAAGAGAAGGGAGAGATTATTTCCTATCTTTTTCCATAGCTGCTATAGCTAAATCTTAATTGAATCTCCTCTATCTTTTTTAACACTAGCTTAGATACCCAGCAATGCACGGGTTAGTTATTTTGTAATAATTACTTCTATTCAAACAAAATATCTTCCATTATTCCAGACAGCTTCCTTGGCTTATGGTAGAAAAGAGTTGGATGTCATCCACATTCAGATGATGCCAAAAACCCCCAAATTCTGGATACCCCGCAAGGTTCCATTCTGTCCCCCATGCTTTTTAATATCTACATGAAACCACTGGGTGAGGTCATCCGGAGTTTTGGAGTACAGTGCCATCTCTACAAGAATGACACCCAACTCTACTACTCTTTTCCACTAAAATCCAAGGAAGCCCCTCGGATACTGGACCAGTGTCTGGCTGCTGTGTTGGCCTGGATGAGGGCGAACAAGCTGAGACTTAATCCTGATAAGACAGAGGTCCTCCAGGTCAGTCGTATGTCTGATCGGGGTATTGGGTGGCAACCTGTGCTTGACGGGGTCGCACTCCCCCTGAAGGCGCAGGTCCGCAGCTTGGGGGTCCTCCTGGATTCAGGGCTGACTCTGGAGGCCCAGATGTCTGCCGTGGCTGGGAGGGCCTTTGCACAATTAAAGCTTGTGCGCCAGCTGCGACCATACCTCGAGAAGTCAGATCTGATCATGGTGGTCCATGTCTTAGTTACCTCTAGACTGGATTATTGCAATGCGCTCTACGTGGGGCTGCCTTTGAAGACGGCCCGGAAATTACAATTAGTACAACGTTCGGCAGCCAGGTTCCTAACTGGAGCAAACTACAGGGCGCGTTCAACACCTCTGTTTAAGGAGCTTCACTGGCTGCCATTTATTTTCCGAGCCCAATTCAAGGTGCAGGTTATCACCTACAAAGCCCTAATTGGTTTGGGACCCACCTACCTTAGAGACCGCATCTCTCCCTATGAACCCGCACGATCTCTTCGCTCGTTGGGGGAGGCCCTCCTCTCGCTTCCACCACCCTCGCAGTCGCGGTTGGTCGGGACGAGGGAGAGGGCCTTCTCCGTCGTGGCCCCCTGGCTTTGGAACTCACTCCCCAGGGAGATCAGGCAGGCCCCTACCCTCTTCTCTTTTCGGAGGAGCCTGAAAACCTGGCTCTTCCAGAAGGCCTTTGATGATTGACCCTTGTAGGTTCGACCTATTTTCCCACTGAGCATAGACCCATAGGTATGCCTTCTCAGTATCACACTTAGCACTTTAATGACTACGCCAACTCCCTGATGACCTCGACATATTTTGCATCTTGGCCCAGATTCGTAAATTCAACTCATGTTTTTTAATATCTATCTTGTATGCTGACTTTTTATGACTGTTTTTATCAATTTTGTTGTTTATCATTGATTGTTTGTTTTATTGCATTGTTCGCTTTTATATTGTTATGTCCGGGCATGGCCCCATGTAAGCCGCCCCGAGTCCCTTCGGGGAGATGGGGTGGGGTATAAGAATATAGTTATTATTATTATTATTATTATTATTATTATTATTACCTTCCCCCAGCAATTTCATGTTTATATTAAATAGAATGGGTGACAGAACCAAACCCTGGTCTCTCAGCACCAACTCTGGATATTCATCCCCTGCCGCCGCACCCCAAAGAGGGAATGGAGGACTGTAAAACAGTGCTCCCAAGTTCCATTCGAGCAAGGTGACCCCAAAGAATATCATAGTCAATAGTATTGAAAGCTACCAAGAGGTCTAGCAGAACCAAAGGGAACTAACTGCCACCATTGGTTATCCATCAAGATTACCAGTGATACATAGTGCGCATGCAAAAATGATTACTTTGATAAGTTTACTCCAGCCAATGATTACCAATAAAATGCAAGCCTCTATGTGAGCAACACACATAAGTTTTAATGCAAAGGAATTCTGCTGGGCAATTATGAATGCCTAATGAGTTACTCATTCATTACAGCTTCATATTCACAATCTTTATGTAACTTCTTGTTCATGGATAGATTGGGATCCCCAATTTGAATTCACTAGAGAGCAATGACTGCAATCAACCAGAATCTATTTTTCTCTCAGTCAGGAAGCAGCTAGCTGACTCTAGCAAGAGGGGGAATTATGACAGGGATCCTGCTTCTACTTGTCACACCAAAGGAGGTGGGAAGACTGTCAGTCAGTTGCTTCTTGATCAACAGGGCAATACACCAACAATTGCATAAGTGGATATTAGGGAGATTGAGACAAGATACTCTGTGTAGAAATTAGAAACATAACGATGGTGTTTATACATATGCAAATCCCCAACAAAATTCGTCCAGCATCTTTATGTATGAGACCAATGGCAGATGCCATTTTATTAGCACAAATTTCAGCCATCACAGCTATATGAAAGAAAGAGAAGCAAATGATAACAATGAAAATCAGATCAGTGGCTTGGTGTATGCTCAATATGAAACGTGTAGTCATTGCAACATTACAATCTAGTTACTGTGTATTCAAAATACGCTTAATGAATAAAAATGCAGAACACACTGATGTATTTATTTTTTGAGCACATTGGGCTTATGTCATTGTTAGCCACCATTTGATATTTTAGGTTTTTACTAAGGTGTGTTCATGTTTATTGCACCCATGGCTAATTGGTTAATGGTCCACAGTGGATTAGTACAGTATACACAATTTTCCCCCTTGTAGTGGGAAAACGGCATCGTCTCATTCCTATTTAGTATGTGATTTTTAAAATGCTGTGTTCTTGCTCCTGTTCATACCACTCTAAGGACCCATTGCCTCCACCCATTGCTCTGAGGTAGGTAATTGTGTCAGTCCAGGTATTTTTTGTACTGCAGAGTTTTATCAGGCCTAAATATCCCAGCCAATGTTAAGGGAATGTGGAAGTTGCCATCTGAAAACAACTGAAGAGTCATAGTAGCCCTTCCCCATAGATTATTCCCAAAAGTGTGGGAAGGGAACAAGGGTATAGCATCAGAGAGTACAAAATGCCCCCCCCCCAAGAATTCTGTCACCTCCAAATGAATTTTTCCTTCCATCTCCAAATTTGTAGCATTGCAGAGTATGAAGCACCGAAAATCACGTTGAAGGGAAGAAGGAGAAATTCTTACTGGACGCAATGCTTTCAATCCTCCCATTATAGTTATAGCCCTGAAGGACATCAGGGTGAAGATGAAATAAAAAGCAGATTTTAGACTTCTAGAAAGCCATAGGCACAGGTCTACCATTGAATAAATACTGAATAGACTGGAGCACTAGGCCAGTACTAACAAGAATAATTTCAACAAGTATAAATCTAGAGTACTATTTTTATGATGGAAAAAAATCAGATGCACTCATATATGATGGGTTTTTTTATGAATTACCTTTCCATTTTTATATGTCTTTTTCTATCTTTCTTTTTGCATACACACAAAACTGCCATATCCCTGGAAAGAAAAAAAGATATCCAATTCTGAAGTGAAGACAAGGTAGGTGGAGATTATAACATGATGTATCTGCTGAATTTTATTCTGTACTGTATCTCTTTTCCTTGAATGCTCTATCACTTATCACTTCTCTTTGACAGTTCCTTCAGTTTGTCATTTTGAAATGATTTTCCATATACCTGAGAGGCTGCTATGCAACCTTTATTAATGATATATGTTGTGCCACAGCACCTTTCTAAACTGAATGATTCGGTGTGCTTTCAAATGACACATCTTGAAAGACACAAATTCTATTCTCAAAAAAGCATCTCAGTTCTTTCCCATAGCTTCTTTCTATTGATATGGAGATGCCAAGAATTCAGCTTTGAATCATCTGCCCAGAAACTGGTACTTTGCCACCGTCTATTTTTCTCCAGCCTAATGTAAGGAGTAAATCTTTAATTCAGTGGAGTTGACTTCCAGTTGATATAGAGGGGTGAACAGGTAAATCACAAAGTATCTTCTCAACTGAGGTTAAAATCTTGTGTAGCATGAAGGCTATATGAAAATATATGGTTTTACATTTATTGTTCAAAAAGATATTCAGTACCTCCTTGATCAATATCAGCTCTACAAAGGCTATATTTTCAGTATCTATGCCATAAGTCAAAGGGGGGAGAATCAAGTAGTCCTCCACATGCTCTTGGACTAGAACTCCAAGAATTGGGAATTTCAGTCCATCGCTTCTGATTATGTGGCTACTGCTAGAAATGTCAGTCAAACAACATTTTGAGAGTTGCACAACATTCACCCTTATGTTAAATAATGGAGACTCTGGGGAAATATCATAACTGAGAAGAACCAGGACTTAGGTCAGACAGCAGGCCCAAATCCTGGGATTTTTGGAGACTAGGTGCCCTCCTGGATTGAGCAGAGATTTTCCCTCTTCCTTCTCCAAAGCTCCTGTCGCATCATTTTGACAGGAGCTCTGTTGAACAGGCCTGCCTCTGTTTTTGCAGGCCTGTCTGGTGTTTTAAAGAGAAACCGGGAGCTGGGAGGGGAGGGTGAAAGTGTCATTCTGCTCCCTCAGGCTGCTGCTATTATTATTATTATTATTATTATTATTATTATTATTATTATTATTATTATTATTATTATTTATACCCTGCTTTTTCTCTCCACAAGGAGACTCAAAGCTGACCAAAGAACCAGGATGGCAATGAGGATTGGCAATCCAGAGAATCAAGCCCCCATAGGCCCAACACATTGAAAGATCCAGATCTTTGCAGGTGATTTTTTTTTAATCCAGAGGAAACCTGGAAATTAGATTTACTCTGAAATTATTCCGGTTTCAGTCTGAGGTGTCATTTGGATTTTTCAGGCTAATCCGGAACCATCACGGGTTTTGGCCCTGTCTGAAAGGGCCCTTAGATGTCCTCACCAAATAGATTCCATCTATGGAATGCCCTCCCTAGCAAGCCCCAAGTTGGTCCCTAAATTGTGACCAGATATTTTAGAAAAGCATTTTGATGCTTTAGGGTTCCAACTAATGATGATACTTGACTGATCTCATCCTTGCTGCAAGTTGGTTTTGTGTGATGATTTATTGTCATGGTTTTATTATCACCTCAAAGTTTATGTTTTTGGAATTCTCTGCAGTGCACAGAGAACTCTTATTAATAATCACCAAGGAGTTTATAATGATGAAAACCAAACAGGCCCTAATAAGCAAAATGTGGGACATGGAAAACACTGAAAGTACTTATAAACATTGGCAAATACACAGAAAACCACTTGGTCACAGAAATGTCATTGAACTCTGCATTGGTAATGATAACTTGTGGCTAAGGCCAACTTCAAATTATATTTCTGTCATAGAGATTAATCTCTATGTGGAGAAGGCAGCATATCTCAGTTATAGGGGGGAAAGGTACAAGAAAGGATGAAAATCTTAAAACAGTAGCCTGACATGAAGAAATATAGCAGGTAACTTTTCTTTGAGGCATGAGTGATTGATGGGAAAAGTGTCTATGGCTTAATTCCACCTTGTGTGAAGTTTTTAAAGAAACAAGAACAGGGTTTGTTTTCAGGTTTTTTAAAAAGTACATATCAAGAGAGATGAGAGAGCCACTTCTCACACACTCTGGAATATGAAGGTGAGTGAAATTCAAGCATCATGGTATGTATGGTATATACATATATATGGTATATCTGCTATATGTTCTTCAAAAAAATGAATGAAAGGAACACCAGAGGGCACTCTTCTATTTTTGGGTAATCTACACCACATCCCATTCTTGTTTATTTTTTTTCAAATCATCACTGAATGGCAACTTTATTTTCTAATGAAAAAATTCAAATGGAATTTATGCTGAGTCTGGAAACATTAATTTTATTGATTAGCTCTCCCAGAGACCTCCACACTGTCAAGAAGATCCTGAGAGTTGTTGTCCAAATATTCTTATTTAGAAGCTCTGGGATAATCTAATCCAGGCCTATACAACTTGTGTCCCCAACTCCCAGAAGCCCTAACCAGCTTGTCCAATGGTCAGGAATTCTAGGAGCTAACGTCCAACATACCTGGAGGGTCACAGGTTGTGCAGACCTGAAAAAATTATGTACCATTGCTATAAGCAACAAGAATTTGGTTTCGTAATTTCTGCTGGGTTTTTTTTAGCAACTTTATATCTACTTACTATCATAAGCTGTTGTATCTATGGTATGTATAGATATATTAAACCATTCCCATTCATGACAATGCCAATTATTTTTGTAGCAAATAATCACACAATTAATTAAATTCAAACAATAGTCAGAGTAGGGGGGGGTAAGATAATAATGAGGCCAATTGCATTTAAAACAATCCAAATTTACAAAACCCCATGGAAACTATTTTGTATGCATTTTTTATTTGTAAAATCCACTGTTAAGAAATTACAGCCTGGAAATATTGTTCTGTTATATGGAGCATGGGAGGATATCCCTGTCTGGCACTCTGTTGGGGTGCATCTATACTATAGAATTAATGCTGTTTCACACCACTTTAACTAGAGGGTGCCTCATTTAACTACAACTCTCATGACTCTATAGCACTGAGCCGTGGCACTTAAAGTGGTGTGAAACCGCATTAATTCTACAGTGTAGATTTACACTAAGACATGACTTAAACCTGGGGAAGCCCCCCAAAAGAACCCCTTGAAAGTAAAAGAAATACTTACAGGGCTGCCATTATGGTCCTCCTCATACCCTCCTGGTACAAAGAAATGATGTGCCAGGAGATGGGGGTGAGCTCCCCTCCCTCCCGATCTCCTGGCACGTTATTTCCTCATGCCAGGAGGGGGACAATAGTGGTGGCCGGGTACAGATTGTTTTGTTGTTGTTGTTGTTGTTGTTTAGGGATACTTCGGGGCTGGGGGGAGGTGTTGGGTGCCTTTCCAAACCTTTGGGCTCCAAAAGCCCTAAAGGTTCAGGATAGCAAATAGGGACTCCTCCCCAGGTGATCCCAGGATTACCTGGAAGTGCATCCCCACAGGCCCAATGCCCCATTAGACTCAAGCCTTCAGGAAGTCCCAGAACTAATAGGGTATGCAATTAATTTGGAATAACCTGAGTTATTCTGGATTAATTTGCTTTTACTGGGGGTGTTGTTTGGACGCCCCTGGTAAAAACCCAGACAGGTCCTGCGTTTTGGGCCTGTCTGGACGGGCCCTGAGTTAGTCTTAACTACAGTAGACCTGATCAATGTATTTCTGAATGGTAAGTCAACACATAAGATATCTAATTAATTTAACTGGTCTTTCCCAGTCAAGACTAATATGAACTAAATGCATGATTTAGGTCAATGTTTGCTGACTTTTGACAATTGTTAACTAAATTCACAAAGATTTGGAAATTTCAATAGAAATTTGGACTTGAGGTTGTCTCTGAATTAACCACTCCGAGCCAAATCTAAATCGCTGGATCAGGCTTCAAACTAAATCTTGTGCTCCTGTCACACCCTTAATTGTTCCTTTGTTTACATAATAATGGACAAATAAAGCAGAAGCAGAATTTCTTCTTGGCTTGACATTTTGAGTTAGTTCATCAAAAACAAGAGTTTCATGTGCCATCATGTCTCAGATTTTGGGCAGCAGAGAAAGCGAATACTATGGATGAGAACATTATTTTTAAAAGAAAGATAAGTGGATTTAAATATTAAAACCATTGGTCCCTAGAATGAGGATTTGTATCACTTCCTACCCTTGTAAAGTATTTCAGAGTGTTTCCCTTTATCCCAGATATATATATAAAGAGAGAGAGAGAGAGGAGAGAGAGAGAGAGAGTCATCTATTTTTTCCTGTTGCATGCAAGATATTTTTCAGGCACTTCATCCTTTGAACATGCTTTCACTTGTCCAATAAATGGTTTGAGAATTTCTAGTCCACAAATGTCTCAATTTTAATTCAAAATAGGTATATACATGCAAGAAGTGCAATAGGCGAATGTAATTAGGATATGATGTAACGTGAAATCATGTTTTTATGTGTTGTTCTTTTAAGCACCCAAAGAAGGCTTTGGGGATATATTCTGGCTGAAACACATTGGGATATTTTACAGTGTTTCCAGTTTCTTCTTTGAAGACAACCAACAGCTTCTACTAAAATTCAATAGCACCATCTGCTTGTGTTTGTCTATCAGCTACATTGGAGTGGGGAGTCATCATTTCTGGACTATCGTGAAGCATGAGAAAAATACCTTTTTGATTAAACTCCAGCCAGCCAAGGACAATGGCATGGTTTATGATGTCTTCATGGGCACAGGACAGGTGTTGTGATTATTAGAAAACTTCTCTAGGGAAGAATGTGTGACTGGTGGCAGCTGCACAGATTGCCATAAACCCTTGAGGGAAAAAGCAGAAATACTGTACTCCAGGGAAGGAATACAAATGTAACCTTGATGAAAGGTCAGGAGTAAAACCTATCTGGTTCAAGCAATGGATATTAAGTTCTATGCCGGATCACATCCATGTATGCATCGAAAAAATTGCACACGAATGGCCCTATGGTCATTTTAATTAATCCAACTGTGTCTAGAGAAATGATGTCTATACAACTTCTGTTTGTTTAGAAAGAGGACAAAAGCCACCCTGCATTACAGGCCAACTTCACAAGAAACAGCTACCTCCTACACAGATATTACTCCTTTAAAAAACTGGTGCACCTGTTTTAAGACCTGATTTCCTGCTATAAGACCTATGGTGCATCTACATTGTAGAAGTAATGCAGTTTGACTTCACTTTTACTTCCATGACTTAATGCTATGGAATCTTGTAATTTGTAATTTGTTGATTCACCAGTGTGCTTTGACAGAGAAGGCTGTGAAACTACAACTCCCATGACTTCACTACATTGATCCATGGCAGTTAAAGTGCCATCAAACTGCATTAATTCTACACTATAGGCACACACCTACTGTAGGTATTTAAAAATAAAAATAAAAATGCTTATGGAATGAAACAGAATAACTTTTTTAAAAAACAGAGCCAGTGAGCTTACCTAATGTATAATGAAAGGTTAGTCTTCAGAGAGAGGAAAAGCAGGATAGTGATCTTAAAGAAACCAGACAAAGAACTGTCTTTCAGTTCTATGTCCAAGAGAAGTTCAATATACAAAGGACAGAAAACAACCTTAGAACAGAATCTTATGATGTCTACTCATATGCAAGTAACAATAAAATTTACTAAATCAATAGATATAGGATTACAGCATTAGTCATGCTGAAATAAGATTATTATTATTATTTATTAATTTTATCCCACTTTTCTCCCCCATTGGGGATTCAATGCGGCTAACAACAAGGTATAAAATATACAAGGTATATTGGGATAAAAGAAGTAGACATAATTTAAAAATAACAATTGAAACATAATAAAGAAATAGACCATAGTAGAACACGTAACAGATTAAAATATATTCAACACTTTAGGTATAGTTAAAACTAAACAAACATAAAACGAAGCCATTATCTGTCCAATTGCCACTTGTCCATAAAGGTATTACACAAAAAAGGTTCAACCCAAATGTTAATGCCACCTATTGCTCTTGTATTATTCTTCACTGAAGGCCTGATTCCAGAGAAAAGTTTTTATCTGGCGCCTGAAAGTTAGTAGGGATTGGGCCATTCTGATGTCTTTCAGAAGGTAATTCCAGAGCTGCTGAGCAACCCCCAAAAGGGCCCTCTCTCTTGTTTCCACCAACCATATTTGCGACAGTGGTGGGTCTGAGAGAAGGGTCTCTCCTGTTGATCTCAGGGTTCGTGTAGGCTCATAGAGGGAGATAACAGTACTTGTAAATGCACTCTGTTTTAGCATGTGTTACAGCTATGTCCCCCTTTCTCCTCTCCCATATAGATGTGGCATGTCAAGCAATAATATATGTTTACTGGGAAAATGTGAGAATAACATATAGAAATAGGTCAAGAATCCTTTACTAATACATGCACAAATATTGGCAGGCATACTTTTCTAGACCAGTTGGTGGACACCTCTGCCCTTCCAGAAGTTTTTGGACTGCAACTCCCACCATCTTTCACCACTGGTTATGTTGGCTGGGGCTGATTTGTTACAGGTCACAAATCATTTAGAGGTCTCTAGATGTGTCTCTCTTACATATAGATATTCCTTCAATAGTGGAGGTAATCATAGCAGAAACGATAGCTAATGTGTTCAATCTGACTAAAGTTGAAAGATCTGATGACTATTCACTTCATGTTACATTTCCCTGCCTTTGAGAATGACTGGAGCAGGCTCCTAGAAATGATGTTGCAGTGATCTCAGACAAGAAATTCAAGACATAGCCCTTAGCTGGAAAAATCACGGCAACAGTATTCTGGGATTCAGATGGTGTTATCCATGTTGATTTCCTTGAACGTGGAACAACAATAAATTCAGAGTGTTACATCACAATGCTGAAAACTTTGAAACGATGGATAACAAAGGTCCAAAAGGAAAAGGGAAATGTTTTCCTGTAGCATGACAATGCCAGACCACACACTTCACATGCCACCACAGCAGAAATTCAGAGACTGGATCTCACCACTGTACAGCATCCTCCATCCAGTCCAGATTTAGTGCCATCTGACTTCCATCTGTTCCCGATAATGAAAGAAGATCTGTGGGGACATCATTATGCTTCTGATGAAGACGTTGAGAGAACTGTGAGACGCTGGTTGCAGAAACAGAGTGTCGACTTCTTCCGTGATGGCTTCAGAAAACTTGTTCATCATTGGCAGAAATGTATCCAATTGTCTGGTGATTATGTGGAAAAGTGATTAGTTAAAGAGCACATTTTAAGGATTGTTTCTGCACTTGATTTATTAAAATATTTCCATCCAAACCCAAATAACGAAGGTGGAGGCATTACTTTTCATTCAACCCTCGTATTGTGCAAAAATATATAGCCTGGAGAGGCACAAACAAAACCCAGAAATTACTATACCCTGGAGCAGCATTCTTTAAGAAAAAACATGCTTCAGTCATACTCAAGTTTAAACCCAAGATTGTGGAGTTAAATAGTATTCCTGTAAAGTTGACTATCTATAACCTCGGGTGGAGTGTGGGATAGCAGGTGTTCCTAGCCCTAGCCTTGGAAAGGGCTGACCTTAATGTTGATTATTACTCCCACAGTGGAAACAGACATAAGTAGATGCTCTGTCCAAAAAATCTGCTATTGTTATTAACTAACCAACAAACTATTTTTGGCCTCTGGGATTTTTTTTGTATAAATTCTTCCTGTGGGGAGGCAGGAGAAATAAATAAAACAATTGACATTTTTAACAATGCTGTTGCAGAAAAGTTCAGTTACTTAAGGAATAAAATTCCTATTTTCCTTTCATGTTAAAAGCTAGATCTGGAAATTACAATACATTCCATAAACACCTGTTTGTCTGTTTTAAATGCTGAAAGAAATCCAGTGTAATAAAAATGTCCAGCACACCTGATAGAAGCACAAGAAGATGCTGTTCAAATTATTTTAAATCCAAGAAAAAAGAATTAGGCAGAAACATTGCAAAGCAATTGCTTCCTAAATATTTTTTTTCTATATTGTCAGTCTTGAACAATAACTGCCTTGAAATTATTTCTGACTTATGGCAATCCTAAAATGAATCTATCACAAACTTTATTGGGCAAGATTTATTATTATTATTATTATTATTATTATTATTATTATTATTATTATTATTTCATACTTTTGTATCCTGTCCTTCTCCCCCCTGGAGGGGCCTTAGGGCGGCTTCCCAACCGGCAGTCATTAGATGCCAAAAACAAACAGTTATAGAACAATTACAATTAAAACAGATAATTAAAACATCAATTACAAAGATATCATTTAAAAATTGCACAAGTCTATGTCATAGTTCAAGGTCTGTCCATTATCAATCACATAAATAGTTATTATTACTGAACAATTATTATTGTTCAGATGAGGTTCACCATTGCCTTCCTTTGAGGCTGAGAATGTAACATGCCCAAGGTCTCCAGTAGATCTATGGCTAAGCATGGATATGAATCCTGGTTTCCAGAGCCGTAGTACAATGGTCAAACCACTACACCACACTGGCTCTTATATAGTTAAAATACACTAATAATATTATGTTGGCAAAGGGGTTGGTACTGAGGCTGATAGCAATCAGGTCCATGCACACACAGGTATAAGGTGAGAAATTCAGTCTCCTTACACTAAGGGTTGAATCTGATTATTCCACCTGCTCATGGAAATTCTATCATCAGAAGAACCAAGAGAGGTATCATTTCTTTTAGAGTGGAGGGGGGAGGACATATGGGCATCAAGTAGGGAGGAGAAAGGAAATGCAATTCTTCCATTTATTTATTTATTTATTTATTGCAACATTTATATCCCGCCCTTCTCACCCAACAGGGGACTCAGGGTGGCTTAAAATAAAACACACATATAAAAACTGTACAGTACATTATAAATCAGATTAAAAATTATTAGCTTACATCAACATTCATAAACACATTCTAAAATACAGATGGGCGTGTTCAAGTTCAAAAGACTGGGTCTGTCGATTAAGTTCTGGCGTACATAATAATAATTAGTGCTGCTAGTTGTTATTTGAAAGCCTGGCCCCACAACCAAGTTTTAACCTTCCTACAGAAAGAAAGGAGGGAGGGAGCCTGCCTGACTTCACTGGGGAGGGCGTTCCATAGGCAGGGAGCCACTACTGAAAAAGCCCTGTCTCTCGTCCCCGCCAGCCGCACCTGTGAGGCTGACGGGACCGCGAGCAAGGCCTCACCTGATGATCTTAAGCTTCAAGGTGGGTCATAGCGGGAGACACGTTCGGACAGATAAGCTGGGCTGGAACCGTTTAGAGCTTTATAGGCTAAAGCCAGCACCTTGAATTGTGCTTGGTAGCTAATCGGCAGCCAGTGGAGCTGGCGTAACAGAGGAGTAGTACGCTCCCTGAATGTCACTCCTGTTATTACCCTGGCAGCCTCCCGTTGGACCACCACCTTCACCCACTCGGCCAATCCCCCTCTGGCTTCTCTCACCAGCCAGGATGGGCAGGGGTCCAGGATGCATGTGGTCGGTCTCGCCTCTCCAAGGATCTTGTCCACATCCTCGAGCTCAACCAATTGAAATGAATCCAACAAAAAGGGACAAGCAGCCGCACTCGATACATCCTCAGAGACTGCCGTTAATATGGTGTCAAAGTCGGAACGGATCAGAGCAACTTTGTCCGCAAAGAACCGAGCAAATGCTTCACAGCGGGCTGCCGAGTTATCAGGGCTCCCACCTTGATTGGTGGGAATTAACAACCCTCTGATGACACGGAACAGCGCCGCCGGACGGTTCTGTGCGAACATTGAAGTCCCCCAGCACTATGAGTTGCCGGGGCTCCAACACCAAGCCCAAGACCACCTCAGCTAGCTCAGGCAGGGAGACTGTAGTGCAGCAGGGTGGTCGGTACACTAGCAGAATCCCTAATCATAGTATGTGTCTAACTGAGAAATACCACTTTTTCTGTAGTAACAACAATTATTGAATTGCGCTATAAAAGTCAACACAGTATAATTTGATTAGGGAATACTGTAAGTGCTCTTGGTGCCTCTTCTCAAAACTTGACCAAGCATCTACTCTCCCTAAAAAAAAGAACATGTAGCCCATCAGAAAGAGAGGACAAAATACCGCAAACATGGTGCTATGCCAACACTAATCTCCTAATTGACAATGAGATTTTTTTTCCACCTATCAAAGATTTGAATTGTAAGGAGAGCTCAGGATGTGTCAATGGATATGTGACTATCCAGGAGCCAATGGGGAAACAATATAGGACCCCTCAATCTGAGACAGCTACCCGCTCCCAACATGAAATGTAGTGAGCATTGATGGTCACCTTAATAGAGTGGGATACATTCAATACTGTATCTCTAAACATCCAAGTGCTAAGCAAAGAGAATACTATATACTGTTTTTAAACATTAACAGCAGCTATCCAACATTTATGTGTGAATATCAATTCACTGTAATTGGACAGATAAAAATATCTGCACCTTCTTTCATCAGCACATGTCAGTCCAATAAAATTATTATCATCCTTGTCTCCTATCTCCTAAATATTTTTCAGCTTTGAACACAGATGACTGGTAAAGACAGCCTTATTTCCTGACAGCACAAAGGCAATTAAACAAGTGATTCCTATTCAGAGATTTCACTAGCAGACAAGGAGCCAACAGTCATTTAATCACTTCACTGTTACACAGTTACGAGTGGGAGAAAGACAAGTCTTCCAGATGAATGACTGAGTGGCAATCAGCCAACTCAGAAATTCTTATGGTCTTATGTTTTGAAAAAAAATCCAATCTACAGGTGGTTTGGATGTCTGCAATTGTCATCAGCCTCTGCTGTCTCTCCCTCTCACACTGGAAAGGCAAAATTAAGAAAGAATATAAACAGAATCCTCTGGGTGTTTCCAGTGAACAAGCTCTTCCCATTGCTAGAATTTGGGTTTCTTGTTTCCACTGTAAGTACACCACACTAATTCTAATATGCTAGAACTTTAAAGATTTTTATACGAACACCACTTATAAGATGGCCCTTATACCTTTTTAGCAGATTGTGAAATTGAAAACCTTTAGGTATTTTCTAAAAATATATTATGATTTTATTTATTGTATGGTTTTATGCCAATTTTTTCTAAAATTGCTGTGAATAGCAAGAATATTGCTTAGAGTGTTGCACAAGGAGTTATTCAATGCCTCCTTACACAACAACCAAAATCTCCCTTCCCTAGGTCAACTCTAAAGCTCCTGACTAGGGAGAGGAAGAGAAAAGAAGGAAGAGAAATCTCCAGGTCAGCAATCCCATTTTCTTTCACTGGCTACTGCTGCATTTGCTGGTCAGCCTCCCAGTAAAAGTAAAAGCCAGTAAAAGGTCACCCCCCCCCCCTTTAACAGAACTGTTGGTAAAGGAGGCAGAAATATCATGGTAAGAAAAGGGATATGTTCCTACACCACAAAAAGAAGAAAAATTCAATGTGTTTCAACAAACTCTTCATTTCAAAGTGAACATTAGGGCACATGTGCAATGAAACATCCAGGACAGGGAAGCTTTGCATAAATAAATTAAAAAAAACATTTTGAATCTCCTTGAAACATGTTTTCAAACTACATCTGAGAATGTTTTCCTTTCAGCAGCCAACACTTTTATTATTTTGATTGCAAATTTTGCAGATCTATGCTTTTTCAACGTGCCAGTGTTGACCCACCAGGGTAGCTGGTGAGACAGGCTAATCTGCTCTCCTTCTCCTTCTTTCTGTGTGGCTTTTCACACACGTTCAAGAGGTGATTTTGGAGGCAACTTTATTTTGCATAAGAACACACAGCTATAGCAGGTTTACCTAGAGTAGAATCCCTTTATTTCCCAGGTCAAGCTTTGTTACATTGTTACTGCAGAAAAATGCTGCAACCTAACACTAAAATGCTCCTTCTTTAGTCCTTGTTCACCTTCCTCCCAGTGCCAATACTGGCGGGGAGACAAGAAAAACAGGACTGGGCTCCCATAAAAACACTTTATAAAAAGGACCTCCTCTGTCAAAGACTTTATTTAACGGATGCCCCTTCCACACAGCTGAATAAAATCCCACATTATCTGTTGTGAATGAGTTTTCTGAGGCTGTGAGTGATAATGGTGGGATCAGGAGAGGAAGGAAGAACCCTCGTGAGGAGGGCTCGCTGGAAGATTTACACAGGAAGAGAATTAGGGAGATTGATGAGGAGTCTTCCGAGGAGGATTAATGTAGGGACTTGGGAGGGGATCTTGAGGTGGAAATGGATGCTGAGGAACCGGTGGTGACGGAGGAGGTTGGCATAGATTGGGCACGGGCTCCGGAGGATCTTGGGGAGGAATCTGGGTCCATGGATGCTGTAGATGCTGGAGAGGCTTGGGTATCTTCAGAAGCAGACCCCAAATGGTCTGCCTGGAGGAATGAGGGTAGTTCCACAGGTGTGGACAGAGTTGGGTGTGGGCAGGATGATCTTGATTCTGATGAGGAGTTTGGGACGTCTGATCCTAGGGCGTTGGCTGTTTGGAGCTCAGATTCTGATGAGGAACTTGGGACACCTGATCCTAGGGCGTTGGAAGTTTGGACGCCCAAGGAAACCTAAATAAATTGGGGATGTTCGGCCACTATGCTTTGCGTGTGGCAAGGTGTTGCTGGGCGTCATTGGGTTTCCTGTACGTGACTCTGAAGACTGGTTTGGGACTTTGCAACAGATGTAAGTTTGATCCGGGTTATTCTTCAATGGAGGGCTGGAATTGTGTGGGTTTTCCTGGACTGCACTGTTATTACTATTTTGCATTAGCTGCTGTTCGCCTCCGTTGTCTTGGCTTTTTGTGCCATCCCGTGACGTGGACCTTCTTGTGATGACTTCACCCTTTGGACCTTGGACTGGAACTCGACTTGGCTTGTCTCTTCGCTCCCAAACTCAGCTTGGCATCGTTCTCATCTCCGTGGCTGTCTTCTGTTGCTGACTACTGACGCTGTTTCCTTATCCCGACTTCGGACCGGCTTGACTGCGCTACAACACTCTGCTCCTTTAACTCCTGGCTTGGCTTTTGTCTCTGCAGCGGCTTGCCGCTAACTCCTCAGAGTCTTCCAGTTTCGCTTGTTTTTGCCGCTCCCAGCAAAATGCTTTTAGCCCGGTTTGGGTTTTTGCTTCAGTTTGGAATCGCTGTTGTACTCCTGGGTTTTGGGAAAGCTTTTGGGGCTTCATAGCTGTTTACCTTTGTTTGTTTTGCCATTTTAAGCCCGTTTTGAGCTTTTGGGCTGAGTTCAAGCACTTTATGTTAAATCCGGATTATATCTCTGGTTAATCCAGATTATATGCCAGTTCATGCTTTTGGCATTTTTTCTGTTTTGACTGCCTAATAACACTGAAGATTAAGTGTTTTAAGTCCCTGATAATTTACTGAACTGTTTTTGGATTATTACTTAAATAAACTATATTTTGCTCTCAGTTGGCATCTGACCTTTGACATTATCTGCTTTGAACTGGAATATATGGCAGTGTGGACTTAAATAATCCAGTTCAAAGCAGTTATTGTGGGATTTCCTGCCTTGATATTCTGGGTTATATGACTGTGTGGAAGGGCCCTGAGGTACACTTTTGTATAATGTTCAATCTGAAGTGCAGAAGATACAAATGCCTCTTTTTAAGGAACATTTTCATTTTCTTCCAGTGCTTATCACATCAAATAGATCTGCAATATATATTGCATTAGTTTTCCAAATGAACACAATTCAAAAACTTTGGTTAGATATCAGTTCTATGCATTTTGCTGGACACAAACCAGTTGTTTAGAAGCCCCACTAATTTGTCAAGGAACAGTGTACTATACATGCTGTTAACTGACTTCACAATCCTCCTACATCATGAGATTGTCCTACAGCTTCTCTACATTCCCAGCTAGTATTCTTACTATCATACTCAAGCCAGAATTCCATTAAGGATATCCGCACACTTAAGCACCACTTATAAATAAGTATGCCCTTTTATGGGCACAGTGGTAGCTGGCATTTTCCTCCTCCCTGCTCAGTGCCCAAAGTCTACAACTTATTGTAAAGCACTGACTACACTCTACTCAGCTATTCCACACTTCATGGAGAGCAGGCAGGATTGGAAAAGTGGTTGCTTTCCTATAGCCAGATGCACAACAATGTCATCAATGGGATCTGTGCGATCCTACAGAGTCTCATCACTTCTGAAATCTTTTTTCACTGTTTACGATGCAGTGGTCAGGTATTTTTCTGTTCTCATCTGATTGCTACAAAGCATTTGAGAGTTTTACAGTAAACAGATAGCAGGGGTAGTACATGGCTCTACACAGCCTAAGTCTGCACACGGATATTTAGATTATGCTGACTGAGGAGACACTGGACTGAGGCCTCACCTCACTATTCCATTTAATTATTTTGTTGAATCCTGAATCAAGCCAATGGGTTGCATAATTCCTGCTAATTTAAAAAATGCGTGCATGGGGTCTCTATAAGTTGACAGGTGATGTGAAGGCATATACAAACATATATTGCATTGGACAAGGAAAAAAGAAATTCAGGTTCAATGTTTCTTCAGCCATGGACATACTCTTAGGTCTTTCACAGATTTCCAAGCACAATCTGCTTCAAAAGGATATTTTGAGATAAAATAAGGTTGATAGAGCCCACTGAGCTGCTGAATTTGCTGACCTAAAGGTCGGCGGTTCAAATCTAGGGAGCGGCGTGAGCTCCCACTGTTAGCTCCAGCTTCTGCCAACCTAGCAGTTCAAAAACATGCAAATGTGAGTAGATCGATAGGTACCACTCCGGCAAGAAGGTAACAGCACTCCATGCAGTCATGCCAGCCACATGACCTTAGAGATGTCTACGGACAATGCTGGCTCTTCGGCTTAGAAATGGAGATGAGGACCAACCCTCAGAGTCAGATACGACTAGACTTAATGTCAGGGGAAAACCTGTACTTGTTCCTGTAAGGTTGATGGAGATTGCCTGAATTTCTTGGAGAAATGTAACCGTAAAAATATTGTGAATATATAATACAGGTTTCTAAAGTTTGATTTCTGACAACATTTAGGCTTTTCTAAATTGTGAGCCTCCAAACACCACTATGCTATGAATAATGAAGAGATTGTACTATTGAGCAATTCCTTGGAGCAAAGAATTCATGATGTACTGACAAAGTGAGCTCTTTTACTAATGTTATGACCTTACAGCAACTGTCAAACCCTATAGAGAAGACTTATTTCCATAAAGTCACAGAACCATGGAAATATTACCTTCCTTGAATAATCCGAGAAAAAGTCTAATCGACCTTGGAGCTTGTGTATTCAGAAATTAGCAAATTACTTTTTCTGTTATGCCTTTCTTCCTTTATTATCAGTAAACATCATTTATTTATTTTTATTTATTACAGCATTTCTATCCTGCTCTTCTCACTCCCGAGAGGGGACTCAGGGCGGCTTACAAACAGATATAAAACAGAATATATAAAAACAGTTACAATACAACAATAATAATATATTAAATTAATTAAGTTAAAACATCCATATTAAAACATTCAGAAGTGTATTTCGAGTCACAGTCCAAGTCTGTCAGTTCTTTGTCATAAGTTCATAATTATTAGTGCTGCATCTGTCTCTCAAAAGCCTGGTCCCATAACCAAGTTTTCATTTTTTTGCGAAAGGACAAGAGAGAGGGAGCCTGCCTGATCTCATTAGGGAGGGCATTCCATAGATTGGGGGGGGGGGCACAACTGAAAAGGCCCTGCCTCTCGTCCCCACCAATTGCGCCTGCGAGGGTGGTGGGATCGAGAGCAAGGTCTCCCCGAGGATCTTAAACTGCGAGGTGGGTCATAGCGGGAGATACATTCGGAGAAGTAAACAGGGCCAGAACTGTTTAGCGCTTTATTGTCTAAAGCCAGCACTTTGAATTGTGCTCAGCAGCAAATTGGCAGCCAGTTGAGCTGGCGTAACAGAGGGGTGTTATACTCTCTGTACGCCGCTCCAGTTAGCAACCTGGCTGCTGCCCGTTGGACTAGTTGGAGCTTCCGAACAGTCTTCAAAGGCAGACCCACGTAGAGTGCATTGCAGTAGTCTATTTGGGATGTAACAAGAGCGTGGACCACCGTGGCCAAGTCAAGTAGCCATCTGCTTATCTTTTGGAGTCTCTTTCTCTCTCTCTCTTCCATTTTATCTGTGCTATACTAAAAGCAGCAATAATACTGTAATCAATGCATTATACACACAAAAGGAGGAAACCAGCTGATAAAAGGAACATGACTGATCCCACAGAAGATATTTGGGATTGGATACAAGAGAACTGCGATTGCTAACCCTTTTCTAATTTCTTTTAGTATAGACATTAGACAAGCCAAAATACACATAGCAGCAGAGAGAATAGCAGCATTGCTCTTTCATTTGTAAAGAATTCTTGCTTGCAGCATTGTTATTTCTCTGCCGGAAACTCTTATCTTATTTTTTTAGATGGAAAAAAGGCCTCATTCTAGACCCCCAGTTGTCAAAGACTAAGAACAAACAACAGGAGGAGGTTTTTCACTTCAGGCTCTGTTTTGTGACCTTAGAAAAAGCACCAGTCTGACTGTTTATCAAAACAGAAGATTGAATTGGCTTTGCCTGATTTAACAAGACAGTTTGCATATTATTGTGCTTATTGTGCTTATTACCATATTTGCAGAGAAGTGGAAAAGAATGTGGTGCAAATTCATTTTTCCCATCCTTTCTTCACTCTGGGAACACTCTGGCCACACAAAAGATTTAAGATCTTTGTAAGATTATCAAGATAAACTACAGCTGCTTTAGGGTGAACACACCAGAACAGGGAAAGGTTACCTTTTACATAACTTGGCAGGGAGTCTCAAAGCCTGAAAGCAGTCTCCAAGAATGTCTGTTCTTATGGGGGATGAAGAAAAAGCCCTCTTCCCAAAGATCTTAAAACCCAGCAGGCTCAGATAGTAGGATTCAGCTCTTGTATCTGGATCAAAACCAACACTTCTCTCAAAACCATGCAATTCTCTCTCAAAACATTTGATAAAGAGAAGCTGTTGTATTCTGGCTTTAGTATTCTGGCTTCAGGATCTGAAAACTGTTACCCAAATCAGTCAATAATTGTAATGAATTGCAATAATCCAGAAAATATGTCCCAAAGTCATATGTCACTATGCACAAATCTGACAACTTCAGAAATGGGTCACCGGGTACACTAGCAGTAGATGTGCTAACGCGCTCTGAGCATTCTGACTTGAAGCTGAAACCAACCTTCCAACCCAAGTCTTCATAAGGAGCATGAGTTAATCTGGCACTGACTGATCTACCTTTGACTAATCACTTCTATCTTGTCCCAATCTATAAAAGCCAATCTCATCCAATCACTAAGTGATATAATAAAACAACTTCCTTGAATTTAGATGGAAATTGATGGTGTAAGGGTTAGGGTCAGCATATTAGCATATCAGTGGAACCAAGCCTACAGATCCAAAACAACTTCTCCCAGCAGTTCCATGTGTGTCCAGAGTGTTGAACTGGAAACTCTTTAATGAATCCTTTCCTCGCATTTTCCCATCAGTGTTAAATGGAATTCTAATGGCACCCCACTCATTTCCAGCAAAGGAAAAAAATCGAGATTTCACTGCTTCACTGCTTTAAAATGTATTTGCTTCTAACTTCTTTGTTTTCTAACTTCTTGGAGATAAGATATTACCTAAGCTAGAAAATGAAGATATGTGTATATTTGTGTTTCCTTGTTATTCTCAAGCTCTGATGCCAGGTGATTTGGTGGAAGTCTGATATGTTTGTAACTCAATATAGTGTTAATTTGCTAAGAAACATTTTGACAGTTTTTGACAGGTTAAATTACAGGAGTGAAGAACATACAGTATCTCCATCTCTTAGAGTGCCAGTCCAATATGAATATTACATGTATGTGTTTACATTCAATTTGGACTAATAATCCCTTAGTTTAACCTGAGGAAAGGGAGGGAATGAAAAGGTAATTGTATCTGTGGTCTCTGTACAGAAAACTCACTATTTCTAGCTACCTGTCATATAAGCTAAACAATTACCCAGGTCATGCAACATTATCATGTCTCGTTAAACTAGATACCAGGTCATGATCAAGACTGAAGATATAAGGATCCGCAATGCAGGATGGATCTATGAAAGCCAATAAAGTAGAATAGCCACTTCTTCCATTATATTTCCTGCAATTATTTATCGGTATCATCCTTATTCCAAGACAGCCATTGCTTAGACCATCAATACAGCAAAATCATAAAAGATTGACAACCATGTTCTTTCATCTACAATGGTCAGACTGTCTCCCTGCCTCAATCATTTGAATGTGATGCACAACCTCATCACACATGAAAAAATAAGTATTCTAGGACATTTCTGCCCCAGATCACTGACAGAGCCCCATGCCACCCATCAGACAAATATAGGCAAGCATCCGGTGGTGCTCCATGAGTGAACTAGGGTGGCAGAGTGGTAGGAAACTGCACTTCCAACATGGTAGCCTCCCCGTTTTCCATTATGAACAACAAGGCTACCACAGGATTAAGCCGTGTGGCAACGCTTCCCCTCGTATAATGGGGAGGCATCAGCTGCTGGCTGGGATACCAGGATTGCCCCGCAGCCACCCCTATTCGCCATGGAGGTGGATTAATTGCAACTCTGGACTTCATCCATGTGATGAGGTTCATACTCCTTGCTTCCCTGACTTCATGCACCATTGTTCTTCTTGACTGTGAAACAGAGACAAGAAGCTGCCCCTTCATATAGACCACCTATTGTGTCAGAAGATGCACTTTACACACAGTTTCAGCCAGGTTTGCATTGCTCCTGCATGGTCAAATAGGGCGTAATGGAGCCCAGGCCAAAGGGATCCCATCCAAGGCACTGTTTTTGTCATCAAGTAAGTTCACAGAGAGATAAAGCATCCTGCCTCAGAGCCTTTTGATCACCCTCTTATTTTACTTTTAAGGTATAAGGCAAGTGAGGTTGTACAATATATCTTCATGGAAATCCCCCCTCATATAACAAGTACCTCCCCTTCCAGGGATAGTTCCTTACTTAGGTTTCTACAAGTCGCATCCAATCAGGGCAAGTCTTGTTTCAGGCATAGAAAATTATTTGCTCTTAATTACAGTTCTGAACATCACTGTTTATTTTATGCTTTTTCCTGTATGTCACATACGCTGGGTTATTTTTTAAAATTCTGTGTGTCTAGTTGTATAAATTAAATTAACTATATCTGCATACAATGGATTCTTTTGACAGAGCCATCTTTAATAGAAGTTTGAAAAGCACACTACTACTACAATGATCAATGTCAAAATTAGTAGAAGGATAGTGGGTTGCTTTGGGAGTGCATACAGTTTTACCTACTTCTAGTTTAAATCACCTCCAGTTTCTTTGGATGTTTCATAAAATGATCCAATTAATGTTCAATCAAAAGCAAGCAACTTCCAGTTTTTCCAAAGACACATGTTGTCAAGAGGGGAAGTTGTAAGTATGCACACATCCTCTGTGCATATATTCTTGTGGCACATGTGAACAGAAGTCATGAAATTCTCCCTCCTTCCACCTTCCATCCACATGCTTGAGTTCAAGGTATGTTGCATCTCACATACCTCACCACACTGGGAAATGACACATTTCAATTTGCAACTTCTGCAGGAAGTGCTCCTCCAAACAGGAAAGTGTGATCATGTTTATTTCATTCAAAGGCATCGTTCTCAATAGTGGGAGTGATGAAAGCTATGCTATAATTGACTAAAACTGTAGCAGACTAGGATCTTTGAACTTCCTTCTGCTTAATGAAGCATGGTATTGTTGTAGCACTGTCTGTTGTTCGCATTTCAGGCTAATTTTATTTCTGCAAACGAATGGCCAACTGTTGCTCTTCGCTCCTCAGGGGTTAGGCAGCGACGGGGGCCCGCCCCCTGAGGAGCGCCTGGCCAATGGTGGGCAGGGGCGGTCCCGCCCAGGATTGGCCCAGAGGCCCCGCGGCGGGAAAGTTTCCCGCCGCCGCCAGGGCCTCTGGGAAGAAGAAACCCCACCATGGCCTCCATGACCAAGGGGAGGGGCGGGGCGCCCTCCCCTGCAACAGGCCTGGCCTGGTGAGTCAGGCCATGCTTTTTGCCTGGGTATGGGCGACACTCTCCGCCCGGATGTTTTGCAAATAAGGACACAACACATTGCAAATATTTGGGTATAAATTGGCCACAACATTTTTATTGGATACAGGAACAAGGGTTGGCAGCCGTGCATGGGTCCCGGATCGATGATCGGTCAGCCCGTTGCTGCTCGATCCAGAAACCAATCGCAGGCGCGACCGAAACCATAACCGGTAATTGGTACCAACGCGCCGCTCAGTGCCCGCGATACTACTCCCTCCTCCTACCAATGGGGGGGGGAGTAAGCATAGCTGATCTGGGGCCCATGCCACACACCACAAAAGGAGAGTGGGCAGACCGCTCTCCTTGCCGCCAACCCTACCTTCCGTAGCCAACAAAATTACTGTACCACGACCACTTCCATGGTATGCCGGGCTGCCATGCAGCTAGTCCTTAATCCAGTGTCCCGACCGTCCACGCTGTTATCAAGCCACCATAGCCCTTGCGTCCTTTCTCAGCAGCTTGGCCGCATGTCTGTCACCATCATGCCGCGATGTTTCTCTCCTCCGTTCGCTGTTGGTTACCGGTCCTCGTCTTCCGCTGGCCTTCCTTCTTTCCCTGCGTACCTGAGGGGAAGGAAAGGAGCCGGCAGACCTCGTAGCTTCTAACATGAGGCTAGGCCTAATGTACGTCCTGTATGCCGCCGATTTCCACCTCCCCATGGCTTTGATGACATCCACCGGAACCCCACCCACCGCCGCTGTGGTGGCTGCCCCAATTCTGAAAGAGTGACCCCCATATTCTGCTGCAGGGAGACCAATTTCCCGCATAGCGCTGCGGAATACGGCCATGAATTGGTACCTGGTCAATGGGCTACGGTCCCGGTGGATGAACAAGTTGCCCTGTGACTTACTCCTCACAGCTAGGAACTTGGAGAGTGCCCGGACCGGGCACAGGCGACCCGGTTCCAAACCCAGTATGTTGATGGCTGCACCTATTCCCCTTTGGTCTGTCTTGGACTGCCTCACCCGAATGACTAGTGAATTGTGTCTGATGGACACATCCCTGAGCTGGAGTGCCCTGCCCGTTATGTCTGACTTGGAGCTGGCTACAACCTCCCCTAGCCGTAGGGCCCTGAAAAAGGCATGGTGAAAGCTGCGGAAAAGAGCTTAACCTCGTAACGTGAGGAGCAGATCCTCCTGAGAGATGAGATGAGCCTGGAAAGGGTGTTGTAAGAGAGGGGGCGCCTGTTGTCCTGTTGTTTCGGTGATTGCTTGCTCCATCCTCTTAGGAGCTTCCTGATTCTGTATTCGTTACAGGGGTCTTTCCAGCCGGCCGCTTTGCTGTAAAAGGCGATGCCCGCCAGTTGACGCCTCATGGCGTGCGCTGACACTTTGGCTCTCTTCTGTAGGATTATGAAGTGCAGAACCTCATCCTCGGTGGCCGGCCATGCGTTGCCGTATCCTGCCTCCAGCTTGAACTTGGTGAACTTGGCTGCCGCCGAGCGATAGGCCTTTCTAGTTGCTGGGGCAATAGTTAACATCAGCTCCGCCCAGGCTTCTCCTCTCCAAGGATCCACAGGTCTTGCGGGAGCATGGTGGGCTGGAGGTCTGCATCCGGTGCTAGTGCCCGAAACCTGTTGTCCTGGAAACGGGACAATGCATCCGCTACTTCATTGACAACACCTGGAATATATTGAGCTGAAAAAGTGATGTTAGCTTCCAAGCAAGTTAGTACAAACTGTCTGACAAGTCTCATGACCCTGGGCGACTTGGATGTCTGCTTATTGATGACCCTGACCACCGCCTGGTTGTCGCACCAAAAACGCACCCTCTTATCCCTGAATAGATCTGTCCAAACTCGTACTGCCACCAATATTGGGAAAAACTCTAAAAAGGTGAGATCTCGTAGTATATTTCCTTCCCCCCAGCTGCCTGGCCACCGAGCTGCGCACCAGTGCCCTTGTAGAAAGACACCAAAACCACTGCCCCCAGCGGCATCTGAATGTACCTGGAGTTCCTTTCCCGGCTCCCACTTGTCCTGCCAAATGGACACACTGTTGAACTTGCCTAAAAAATCCAGCCAGACACTGAGGTCCTCCCGCATGCCCTGTGTGACTCTGATTCTGTGGTGTGGGGCGCTGACACCAGCCGCGGCCCGCGCCAGCCGTGCGCAGAAAGGCCTTCCCGGTGACACTACCTTGCAAGCAAAATTGAGGTGGCCTAAAATAGTTTGGAGCTCCCTGAGCGTGATCTTCTTTTTCCGCATGGCCTCGAGGACCAGCCCTCTCAGCCGAGAGAGCTTGTCCGCGGGCAACCGGGACACACCAAGTATGGAGTCTAACTGTATGCCCAAGTAAGTGATGGTGGTGGATGGCCCCTCAGTTTTTTCCCCTGCCAGTGGGATACCAAATACCTTGGCCATGGCTGTGAATGACCTGAGAAGATGGGCGCACTCGTTGCTGTCTCGCATTCCACAAAAAAGAAAATCGTCGAGGTAGTGAGTAATGGACCTGGAACGTGCGAATGTCCTGGCCACCCATTCTAGAAATGAGCTGAAGGTTTCGAACGCTGCACAACTGACTGCACAGCCCATTGGCATGGCCTTGTCAAAATACCAAAGGTCCCGGAATTTGAAGCCAAGCAAGTTGAAGTCTGCCGGGTTGACCGGGAGAAGTCTAAATGCTGACTGGATGTCACATTTCACCATAAGGGTGTGTGGTCCTTTTTCCTGCACCAAAGTGACTGCCTGATCAAACGATGCATATCTTACTGAACAAAGTTCGGGAGGGATGGCATCGTTGACCGATGACCATTTGGGGTAAGATAGATGGTGTATGAGGCGGTACTCACCCGGTGCTTTCTTGGGCACCACCCCAAGGGGGGAGACCCTGAAGCTCTCCATGGGTGGCACGTGAAAAGGTCCGGCAATCCTGCTCGCCTCTAACTTCTTGGCAATTTTGGCGCTAAGGACCTCGGGCATCTGGGTTGCCGATTTTAAATTGCCCGAGGTGAATGCCGTTCTGGGCCCTTCGGCAGGTATGCGAAAACCTATTGAAAAACCCTCGTGCAAAAATTTGGCTGCTGCCTTGAGGGGGTATGCCTTGAGCCAGGGAAGCATGGTGGGGAGACGGACCGGGGTTGGCGCCAAAGAAAAAATGACAGGGGAAGTGTCATTTGCTGTGGCCTGAATTGCCTGCTCTGGGAGCACCGCCTTCTTTTTTGAAACCGGTCTGGGTGCCAGCCCGGCTCGCCCGAAAGGGCTGCGAGTTGTTGCTTTGTTTGCCGCATGTCATCTTGGTGTGGTTCCCTGCGCAGTACTCGCACGCGTGATCAAAATGGCAGCGCGCCCGCTGGCATTTTCCGAGGTTGTACTCCCAACAGACGGCACGCCTGTTTTCCTTTCTGCCCCAACTGCGGTCGTACCTCCCTGAATCCTGCTTGCTCTTGATGCTAGGCCCCACTTCAGTGAGCCAGATATCATGATTTTTTAGGTCCCACCTGACCCTATCACTCATGGATGCTCTCTTCCTAAAAGCCGTATCATAGGCAATGGCTGCAGCCTCGCCTGCCATTCTCCTGGCCTTGACAACATTTTTCTGGTGGTTAGCCAGGTGCCATGCTCTGTCGGGGAAGGACGTGGCTACCACTCCCAAGTCGACAGATGTCACGACCCAGGCTGCAGAGCACCAATAACCATACACAGAGGCCAGAATCTATCTAATATCTTTATTGAAGGAATATATAAAGTTAATAAAAACAAGTGTAGAAAATAGTCCAGAATTAGACCTTTCAGGAAAGGTCAGAATTAGTCCAAAAAAGCAATGTCCAATAAGAAATATTAAGGTCCAAAGTTGTAATCCAATAACCGAAACACTCACTTTGCCAAGCAAAGTGAGGGGAGATGACAAGGTCCTTTAGTCCATGAAACTTGAGCGAGGCTAGGAAATAACTTGATACTTGAAACAAGGCTTGAACGTGGAACAAGGTAACTAAGAACAAGAACAAGGTCCGTGGAATAACTTGATAAAATCCGTGGAACAAGGCAAGGATTGATCCTGGGAAACAAGGCAAAGTCCGTAGATAAACAAAGGCTGGGAAGCAAGGCGAAGGCTGGATAGCAAGGCAAGGCTTGAGCAGGAGCGAGGCTTGAATCGGAGCGCGCTGTCCAGACACAACTCGCTCCGTAGGCTGACGAATTGACTCCGCCAAGTTACTACGCGGGTAAAACACCTAAATAGAGTCTAACTTTCCCGCCGAAGCAGTTCTCTGGGAATCAGAACCGAAAGCTAAACTCTGAGACCAGATGTGAGACTCCCCAAAGATTCTCACGAGAAGCAGTCTTAATTGGCCACATTCTTAGCTGCAATCCTCGCACTCCTGCGCGAAGCTGATTCCAAACTTCTCTGTTGTTTACAAAACTCCCGGCGCAAGAACACGGGAGAAGTAGGCTCTGGGCTTGTTTGACATACTTCTGGGAGACAACTTTCTTGCAGGTGCAAGGTTCCCAGATCTGCCTGGGAAAGATCTGGCTGAGAGGAATCCAGTTCAGACTGGGAAGGTAAAAAACCCAAGTTTTCATCTTCATCAGGAATTACAATGTCCTGAGCAGGACTACAAGGCCCATGGGTCATCACACTATCCCCCTCCTCAAGGCCCCTCCCAAACTGGGGCCCTCTCCCCGAGGCGCGAGGTCGCGGTTTGGTGGGATAGGTCTGATGAAAGCGACGGGTTAGATCAGGAGCATGGACTGTGGAGGCGTCTTCCCAAGAGCGTTCCTCAGGGCCAAAACCCACCCAGTCAATGAGATATTGTAGGCGGCGGCGGTGAAAGCGAGAATCCAAAATGTCCTCAACCTCGAACTCCTCCTCCCCATTCATCAAAACAGGAGGGGGGGCCGGTTGGTCTGTATCAGGTCGCACACCATCCGCCGGAAGGAGCAGGGAACGGTGAAACACTGGGTGAATGCGCATTGAACGCGGAAGTTGGAGTTTGAAAGTCACGGGGTTTAATTGCGCCACCACTGGATAGGGGCCAATGAAACGGGCATCTAACTTCCGGCAAGGGCGGTGGGAGGGCAGGAAGCGAGTGGACAGGAAAACCCGATCTCCTACCTTGATTTCGAGGCCCGGCTGGCGATGTTTGTCAGCGTGGCGTTTATAGTCCTCCTTGGCTTGGTCCAGTTGCTGGAGCAAAAGTTGTTGCACCGCTGTGAGTTCCTGCAGCCAATCCTCTGCTGCGGGAACTTCTGAAGTCTCAATGACAGGGGGGAAGAAACGTGGATGGAAGCCGTAGTTTGCAAAGAACGGCGTTTCTTTTGTAGAAGCTTGAACTCCATTGTTGTAGGCAAACTCAGACAGTGGTAACAGAGAAGCCCAATTGTCCTGTTGGTAGTTTACATAACAGCGAAGATACTGCTCCAAAGTGGCATTGGTGCGCTCCGTTTGCCCATCTGTTTGGGGATGATGAGCTGAAGATAAGCGAGAGTCTATGCCCAATAGTTTTTGTAGTGCCTTCCAAAAACGAGAGGTGAATTGAGATCCACGGTCTGTGACTAAACTCTTGGGCAATCCATGTAGTCTGAAAACATGTTGAAGAAATAGATCCGCAGTTTCTTTGGCCGTGGGGAGGCCTTCGCAGGGAATGAAATGGGCTAACTTGGTGAAAAGGTCCACCACCACTAAGATCGTGGTGAATCCACAGGAAGGTGGTAGGTCAGTGATGAAATCCGCGGAAATTATTTCCCATGGGCGAGATGGGGTAGGAAGGGGGTGTAAAAGCCCTGAGGGCTTCTCCCTTCGTATCTTGGAGCGCTGGCATACTGGGCAGGTGTTGACATATTTTTCCACATCCTTGCGGATCTTGGGCCACCAAAAATCCCTTAGGATCAAATGCATAGTTTTAAATAGTCCGAAGTGTCCTGCTGGTTTGCAGTCATGACACAGACGAAGCGCTTTTTCCCTGCCCGGTCCGGGTGGGATATAAACATGATTTCTATAGCAGAGCAGCCCATCTTTAAGCGAAAAGGGAAAATGCAGACCTTGGCGAAGTTGGTCCTGCGCCCAGGCATCTGCTTGCTGACTAGCCCTGATTTCTTGAGCACAGATGGGTCCTGGAGTAGGGGAAGTTGAACCAATGGGAATGGATTTGGTGTTCCCCACCGTGAGCGTGGCAAAGTTCTCGGGTTGTAGCAGTTGGGATTCAAAGGTCTCCTTGCGTCCTGCAGCGTATTCCGGTTTACGTGACAGGGCGTCTGCTTGCTTGGTTTGGGCTGGGGTCACATAATGGATCTGGAAGTTGAAACGTTCAAAGAATAAAGCCCAACGTTGCTGCCTCTGATTTAGTTTGCGGGCAGTTCTTAGATGTTCTAGATTACGATGATCAGTGTGGACTTCAATGGGAAATTTGGCCCCTTCTAGCCAATGTCTCCAAGTTTCAAAGGCTGCCTTTATGGCCAATAGTTCTTTTTCCCAAATGGTGTAATTCCTCTCTGGTGTGGTTAGTTGACGAGAATAAAAGGCACAGGGATGGAGGTGATCTCCCACCGGTTGTAAGAGTACAGCCCCAATTGCCACATCAGAGGCGTCCGCTTGCACCACAAAAGGGGTTCCAGGATTTGGGTGCTGTAGAATTGGCTGGGAGGTGAATAGTTTCTTTAGTTGCTGGAACCCTTTCTCTGCTTGATCAGTCCAGCGGAAAGGCTGCTTTCCACGGATGCAGCTAGTGATGGGGTCGGACCAGCGGGCAAAATCTGGAATGAACTTGCGGTAATAGTTCGCGAACCCCAAGAAACGCTGCACCTCTTTCTTGTTAGTTGGCGCCCGCCATTCCAATACTGCTGAAACCTTGGCTGGATCCATGGAAAGCCCTAGAGGCGAGATGCGGTAACCAAGGAAATCTACCTCTTGTAGATCAAAGGCGCATTTTTCCAGCTTGGCATAAAGTCCATGATCCCGCAATCGTTGTAACACCATTTTGACGTGGTTCTCATGTTCTGATTGTGATCTAGAAAACACCAAAAAATCGTCCAGGTAGATTATCAAGAACCTGTCTAGATAGTCCTGAAAAATGTCATTGACAAAATGCTGGAACGTTGCGGGGGCTCCGCATAAACCGAAATTCATAACTCGGGACTCAAATAATCCGAATTTGGTCTGGAAGGCGGTCTTCCACTCGTCCCCTTCCCTGATGCGAACTAAGTTGTAAGCCCCCCGAAGATCCAGCTTGGTGTAAACCTTGGCTCCTCGAAGCCGATCCAGTAGATCCGAGATTAAGGGCAGGGGATAGCTGTTCCGCTTGGTGATATTGTTCAATGCTCTGTAGTCCACCACCAAGCGTAGTTCCCCTGACTTCTTCTTCACAAACATCACTGGGGAGGCGGCTGGGGATTGAGAGGGTCTGATGAATCCCTTGCGAAGGTTTGTCTCTAGGAATTCCCTGAGAGCTTCTTGCTCTGGTTCAGTCAGGGAGTAGAGATGCCCTCGCGGGATCGGGGGCCCCTCCACCAAGTCAATGGCACAGTCATAAGGTCTATGTGGGGGTAATTTTTCGGCTTCTTTCTCATTGAATACATCCCAATACTCGGAGTACTTCTTTGGCAAGGTGATGATGGGCTCGGTGTCTGTGGCATGGCATACCTTGGCTACGAGGCAATGGTTTTGGCAGTACGGTGAAGCAAACTGCAGTTCTCTGTTGGACCAGGAGATGTTAGGGTCGTGGAGAGTCAGCCATGGAATTCCCAAAATCACAGGGAAATGGGGGACCTCGGTAACAAAGAAGGAAATCTCTTCCATATGTTCCCTTATCCACATCCTGGTGGGTTCCGACCACTGACTTACGGGGCCCGTCTTGAGGGGGCGGCCGTCTATGGCTTGCACCACACGGGCATTCTTGAAATCATGATATTGTAATCCCAGAGAGTCGGCATACTCTCTATCGATGAAATTGTTGGTAGCTCCAGAGTCTATCATGGCGTGGATCATGACGGGTCCCCTTTTTGCTGACCATAATGTGACCACGAGAAGGAACAGGACCCCGGTTGGCGGCTCTTGGATGGATTTTTTGACCGGGTTGGCGAGCCTCTCTACACCCGGTCGTTGGCTTCCCCCGCCGGCTGTGTGCCAGTCGGCTCAGACGCCTTCGTCTCCGTGGAGGACGCCGCCGCAAGACGGGCGGCAGGCTTCCCTTTGGCTGGGCACTCTCTGGCGATGTGGCCCCCGTTCCCGCAGTACCAGCAGAGGTTTAAGCGTTGACGACGGGCCTTCTCGGCGGCATCTAGTCTGGGACGCACATTGCCCAACTGCATCGGCACCTCCTCGCCTCCTCTGGGGTATGGGGTTGGCGGTGGGGGTCTCCACACCGGACGTGGCTGAACGCTGGCGGGAGCGGGGGGTTTTGCCCCGGCTCTACTGCCCTGGCCTCGAACCCACTGTTTCCTGTTGGCAATCATGACTTCAGCCCGTAACCATTGATCAATGAGTGCCTCGAGGGTCTGGGGAGGATCCACCTTGGAGATTTCTTCCAGCATTTCAATGTTGAGACCCTCCCGGAATTGTCCCCTGAGGGCTACATCGTTCCAGCCGGTGTTGTGGGCCAGCACTCGGAACTCGGCTATATACTGAGACATAGGTCTGTCTCCTTGGAAAAGGCGACGGAGTTTGTGACCGGCTGCCTCCAAATTGTCCTCGATTCCCCAAGTCTCCTTGAGGTGGTCCAAGAAGTGTTGCGCTGATCTTAGGTGTGGAGAGGCTTGGTCGTACAGTGCCGTCGCCCAGCTGGCCGCTGGCCCGTCTAGAAGACTGTAAACCCATGCCACTTTGATGTCTTCTTGGGGAAACTCGGCAGCACGGGCCTCTAGATAAGCTTGACATTGGCGACGGAAGACATGAACCTTAGAAGCTTCTCCAGTAAACTTGGTTGGCAACGCCATGGCCGGAAGACGAATTCCGCGTTCCTTCAAACCCCTTATTTCTCCATCCTGTGCATTGAGCTTATCACGGATTCGGTCCACCTCATCCTTGTCGATGGTGTAGGTAATCGGCTGGCCGCTCGGCCCAGGTACGACTCCGGTAGACATTCTGGCCGAGGTTAATTGGTGCTTAGGGGGGCGGAGTCAAACTGTCACGACCCAGGCTGCAGAGCACCAATAACCATACACAGAGGCCAGAATCTATCTAATATCTTTATTGAAGGAATATATAAAGTTAATAAAAACAAGTGTAGAAAATAGTCCAGAATTAGACCTTTCAGGAAAGGTCAGAATTAGTCCAAAAAAGCAATGTCCAATAAGAAATATTAAGGTCCAAAGTTGTAATCCAATAACCGAAACACTCACTTTGCCAAGCAAAGTGAGGGGAGATGACAAGGTCCTTTAGTCCATGAAACTTGAGCGAGGCTAGGAAATAACTTGATACTTGAAACAAGGCTTGAACGTGGAACAAGGTAACTAAGAACAAGAACAAGGTCCGTGGAATAACTTGATAAAATCCGTGGAACAAGGCAAGGATTGATCCTGGGAAACAAGGCAAAGTCCGTAGATAAACAAAGGCTGGGAAGCAAGGCGAAGGCTGGATAGCAAGGCAAGGCTTGAGCAGGAGCGAGGCTTGAATCGGAGCGCGCTGTCCAGACACAACTCGCTCCGTAGGCTGACGAATTGACTCCGCGAAGTTACTACGCGGGTAAAACACCTAAATAGAGTCTAACTTTCCCGCCGAAGCAGTTCTCTGGGAATCAGAACCGAAAGCTAAACTCTGAGACCAGATGTGAGACTCCCCAAAGATTCTCACGAGAAGCAGTCTTAATTGGCCACATTCTTAGCTGCAATCCTCGCACTCCTGCGCGAAGCTGATTCCAAACTTCTCTGTTGTTTACAAAACTCCCGGCGCAAGAACACGGGAGAAGTAGGCTCTGGGCTTGTTTGACATACTTCTGGGAGACAACTTTCTTGCAGGTGCAAGGTTCCCAGATCTGCCTGGGAAAGATCTGGCTGAGAGGAATCCAGTTCAGACTGGGAAGGTAAAAAACCCAAGTTTTCATCTTCATCAGGAATTACAATGTCCTGAGCAGGACTACAAGGCCCATGGGTCATCACAACAGAGAAATCGGCCATCCAGTTTACGAAGGTTTGCTCTGCTGGCCTGTCCTTTTCCCCTTTTTTGCGCCTGCCCCTGGAATGAGGTTCCCTGCCTTCTTCCCCCTCAGGCTTGATGAGGGAGAAAATGTCCACGTAATACCCTTTTAGTATCTTACTTAGGATGCGCGGAGACAAGTGAGTGCCTGGAGGGTCCTCGTGATCTTGAAAGGGGGATGGTAGCACCGGGGCAGGAGGCTTGCGCTTTCCCCAGGCGCCACAAGGGGCACCCTTGGCAGAAGCCGTCTCGGTCCTATCCCTGATGGCCCATTCAGGGAGTCCCGGCACAAGGGCTGCTGTTCTCCAATAATTATCTCGGTCCACCAGATCAACCTGTGCATACTCACTCTCAGCAGAGTCACTTTCGGATACCTGTTGATAATAGCGCCTGGAAGATCTGCGTGATTTCTTGCGAGCACTTCTGTTGCTCTGGACCTCCTGCTGCACTGAAGCCACCGAGTCATCGCCACTCGATGCTATGCTGGGTGAAGGAGTTCTGGAGATCTCCCTGTCCCTCCTGCGCCTTCTGCCTCTTTGTTCTTCCTGTTGAGGTGACACTGGCGCCCTCTCAGCCCCTCGATAAACTCTGGACTCTAGTTTGCCCATCCTGTCCACCAGGCGGGCGAGGTTGTGGGAGATTCCTTCCAGAACGACGGCGTCTTGCTTGCTTGCCCGATTAGCCGTCGCCTTGACTGGGTTCTTGTTGGTTCTCGTCTGGTTGGCGTCCTGACCCGCTGTCGCCTGGCTCCTGGTGGGCCTCGCCGGAGCGGCAGTTTTACCATTTTCCCGCTGTTGCCCTTGCTTTGGGGGTCTTTCTTGGCGCCATTGCACTGTATGGAGATATATAACAAACAACTTCCCCTTAAGGAAGGGCTGCATGACAAGATGCATTAGGCCCATGGTACCATCCCCATGAGAAAGGACGATGCAGAGACCCCTAGTCGCTGAGGCCCCCCTGGCCTGCAAGGATGTGATAAGTGATGGCGGACCGCAGGAAGGGGGGGAGGGGGCAGGCCTGAGCGGGGAGAAGAGCGCCCCCTGCCCGCAGCTGGGACCACGGCCTGCTGCCTGTCCGTCCCCACCCTTAAAGCCTGCACGCCGTGCTTGGGGAGACCATCCACACACACCGGGCCTGTGTGCTAAGCTAGGAGAAACCGTGGCCTGCCTGAGCCACCTGTAGCATCCCCGCCCCCCGCCTGCTTCCATCGGAGACACGGAAGAGGCCCACAAGATATTTGGCCCCCGTTACCTCACCGGCTGGCATGCTTGTAGCACGGGGAAGCTGGCAGCGCTGCGGGGGCACACCGCTGAGCCACGAGGCTGCAGGGCGCGCCCGCTCCCGCCGGAGTTCTGCAAACGCAAGGGGAGGATGGCACATTTCCGGGGCGGTCCCCCACTCCCCCCCCCCACCGGAGCCCGGAAGAAAAAGGGGAGGGGGGGCGAGGAGTGTGTTGCATGCGCACTGCATCCTCCCCTCCCACCGGGGCTCTGTGCCGAGGAGAAGAGGCGCACTCCATGCAGCCTCCCCCCCCACCGGGGCTCTGTGCCGAGGAGAAGAGGCGCATTCCATGGGAAAGTTAGTGGGTGCGGCCTGCAAACGCAATGCTGCTCCCCTTCCATGCCATGTCAACTCCAGCCCACCGAGCACCTATGCATGCCTCCTACCGCTCCCTCTTATCAGTCCAAGATAATAATAAAAAAAAGTCTAAGAGGAAAAGAGAGCAGAACAGTGGTGAGAAATTCTGGTCATTATGGTTCATCAACATCTGTAGAGCCAAAGATATCTTACCTCTCTTCTATGATTTTTAGATTGTGAGCAAAACAACCAAATGCAGATTGCATCAGATTTCCATATATAGACCAGGACGAGCCAGTAAGTTTTCTGAACTGCTTCATAAAGGGGGGGGGGGAACCACTTCAGTTTTCAAGCTGTGTAAAGAGCTGATATCCTCAAATATATACAATTATCCATGAAATTTATGTTTCATGTGTTGACTGTTTTCCCACTTCCTCCCATTTCAAGAGAATAAGGTTAAATGTTGAAGAGGGGAAATGAGCTCATCTGGGTGGAGAGGGAAAAACACAATTTTACTGTACATTCAATATATTGTATATGAAAAACAGCTGCACTAAACATTTGGAAAGCCTCATAAAATGCCAATGTCTTGTTTTGGAATGAATTTACATAAGGGGATTCAAGGATCTGGGCAAAGCCAACAGTAATTCTAACTTTTTCCTGCTAATGTCAGACGCTTTTTTTCTTATGCTGAAACTCCTTTTCCCTGAAAAGAGGTGGGTTTTTTTTCCAAAGGAGTGGTTTTCCTTGAGCTTGCATTACAAATCACTTGAAGCCCCCTTTGCAAAATTCACAGAAGAAATTAATAATAAATTTCCCTCCAACTTAATGGAAAAAAGAAGGTAGAACCGGTGTGGGTTGCTTCTTAAATACCATTACAAAACTGTAAAAGCAAAAGTCTGGCCAAAAGCAAAAAGCTCTTACAGGAAGAAATATTCCATCATGACCCAAAGCAGACAGTTTTTCTATAAATGTTATACAACAGCCAAGTTTAATGTGAATAGTACAAGAGATTTCTTGATTTCTCCCTCGCACATACACATGCACACAGAGGAATAAGTTTGAACATTAGCTGCTATGGTTACCAGAAAAATAAAGCCACTGCAGCTGCTATAACTGCTTGGGTGAATTGTTCTGTGCTTCTAAGGAAAAAATGTAACGTCCCCTGTGCCATCCAATCTGAGCATTTCATTTACCCTAACAAGCTCTGGAGCTGTGTGGACTGCAAAGCAAGAGATTATCACAGCAAGACAGGATATAACTCCACCCCCACTTAATTGTGTGCTTCTCGACTGGTTAAAGAGGAATGTAGAAAATAAGAACATGAGGAAAGCATTTGGAAGACTGAACCTTAATGATGAGGTGTGAAGACTTTTCTGGCAGAAGCCAATAATTTACCAAGATAAGCTAACAGTGGTTACTAAGAAAATGACCTTTTATATTTCTACTTTCTTTAACCTTATTTTTAAATTTATTGATTGGTGTTTTCACAGGAGAAATCTAATTCACAAACAAATACACATACAAAAAAAGAAAAGACAGAAAGAAAGAAAGAAAGAAAGAAAGAAAGAAAGAAAGAAAGAAAGAAAGAAGAAGAAAAAGAGGGAAAAAACACATATAACTAAAACATAGTAGGTCTCTGACCCATCCCTCATCTGAGAAAAATACAAAAGGATATAAATATATTATTCTACTATTAATGGTCCAGTTAAATAATCTTATTAATTAATTAATTTATTATTTATTTACAGTATTTATATTCCGCCCTTCTCACCCCAAAGGGAACTCGGGGCAGATTACAATGAACATATATATGGCAAACATTCAATGCCATCAGACAAACAACATACAGTATAGACACACACAGAGACAATTTTAACATTTAGCAATTACTAATAACCATAACCACAAAATATTATATTATGTTATTTGATTTCTTCTTTCTCAAAAAGTTCATACAGTTTCCAATATTTCAAAAAATCTGTAATCTTATTATTTCAAATCCATGTTAATTTGGCGGTGTGGGCTAACTCAATAATCTTGGCAAATCGTTTTTTATTATCTGTGCTTCAGTCCACTTCCAAAACTAAGCTAACAATATTCTTGGTGTTGTGAATGAGTCTTCTGAGGCTGTGAGTGATAATGGAGGGATTAGGAGAGGAAGGAAGAACCCTCGCGAGGAGGGCTCGCTGGAAGATTTAAACAGGAAGAGAATCAGGGAGATTGAAAAGGAGTCTTCTGAGGAAGATTCATGTGGGGACTTGGGAGGGGATCTTGAGCTGAAAATAGATGCTGAGGAACCAGTGGTGTCGGAGGAAGTTGGCATAGATTGGGCACGGGCTCCAGAGGATCTTGGGAAGGAATCTGGGTCCATGGATGCTGTAAATGCTGGAGAGACGGTTATCTTCAGAAGCAGATCCCACATGGTCTGCCTGGAGGAATGAGGGTAGTTCCACAGGTGTGGATAGAGTTGGGTGTGGGCAGGATGATCTTGACTCTGATGAGGAGTTTGGGACGCCTGATCCAAGAGCGTTGGCTGTTTGGAGCTGAGATTCTGATGAGGAGTTTGGGACACCTGATCCAAGGGCGTTAGAGGTTTGGACGCCCAAGGAAACCTAAATAAATTGGGGATGTTGAGTCACTATGCTTTGCATGTGGCAAGGTGTTGCTGGGCGCCATTGGGTTTCCTGTACGTAATTCTGAAGACTGGCTTGGGACTTTACAACAGATGTAAGTTTGATCCGGGTTATTCTGCAATGGAGGGCTGGAATTGTGTGGGTTTCCCTGGACTGCACTGTTATTACTATTTTACATTAGCTGCTGTTCGCCTCCGTTGTCTTGGCTCTTTGTTCCATTTCATGACGTGGACCTTCTTGTGACGACTTCACCCCTCGGACCTTGGATTGGAACTCAACTCGGCTTATCTCTTCGCTCCCAAACTCGGCTTGGCATCGTTCCTGTCTTTGTGGCTGTCTACTGTTGCTGACTACTGGCTTTGTTTCCGACCCTGACACATTCTCCTTATCCCGACTTCGGACCGGCTTGACTACGTTTCAGCGTTCTGCTCCTTTAACACCTGGCTCGGCATTTTGTCTCTGCAGCGGTTTGCCTCTTACCTGTCTGAACGTATCTCCCCCTATGAGCCTTCTAGAACTCTTAGATCATCGGGGGAGACCCTGCTCTTGGCCCCACCAGCCTCGTAGGTAAGGCTGGTGGGAACGAGGGACAGGGCCTTCTCGGTGGTGGCTTCTCGGCTATGGAACACCCTCCCCAGCAACATAAGGCAGATACCAACTCTTCTAGGCTTCAGGAAAGCCTTAAAGACATGGTTGTGCACGCAAGCTTTTAATGAATGAGAACATGGACTTTACATGACCTGTACGAAGACTTGAGAATTCTGGATGAATGGATTTTAATCTTGGACATTCTTAAAATTTTATATAATGTGACTTTATTTTGTAATGGTATCTGTTTTATATGAACTGTTGTTTTGTAGATTGTTTTATATGAATTGTTGTTTTTACATTGTTTTTAGGCATTGAATTTTTGCCTATTTACTGTAAGCCGCTTTGAGTCTCCTCGGAGAGAAAGGCGGGGTAAAAGTGATGTAAATAAATAAATAAATAACTCTTCAGCGTCTTCCAGTTTCACTTGTTTTTGCCGCTCACAGGGAAGAGCTTTTTAGCCCGGTTTGGGTTCTTGTTTCAGTTTGGAATCACTGTTGTACTTTTGGATTTTGGGAAAGTTTTTGGGGCTTCGTAACTGTTTGCCTTTGTTTGTTTTGCCATTTTAAGTCTGTTTTAAGCTTTTGGGCTGAGTTCAAGTATTCTATGTTAAATCCGGATTATATCTCTGGTTAATCCAGATTATATGCCAATATATGCTTTTGGCATTTTTCCTGCTTTGACTGCCTAATAACACTGAAAATTAAGTGTTTCAAGTCTTTGTTAATTTACTGAACTATTTTTGGACTATTACTTTAATAAACTATATTTTGGCTCTCAGTTGGCGTCTGACCTTTGACACTTGGTGCTGCTATCATATGTAAAAAATGTAGTCCATATTTGCCATCCAGTTGTTTATCCATAGTGCCAAATAGAAACATTTATGCCTTTAAAAATATAGCATAAATCTTAGACCAGTAACAAGTTTGCTACATGTGAGAAAAGGAGTCCTCCTTATCTTGACATCTCCAACATTTGGTAAACATTCTGGGATATTTTTTTAAAAATTGAAGTTAAATGCTATCTGTAAATCAGGTAATACAAGCTTTCTTTCAAATTGCTGCATGAAGTAAATTTTATATCTTTGAGCCACATTTTCTCCATATATCCATATGAACATTATGCCCCAAATTTTGGATTCACTTTATGATAGACTCTTTTCAGGTTAATCTTACTTAAGACACTTAGACAATTCATTCCTCAGCTTTCGCGCAGATCACAACATCTTCTCTAATTGCCTCTATTTGTATCTATTTTGAGCACAAGTTGGCCAGTGTACCATTGTACGACCATGGTTGTCTCTCACATATACACCATACAGAATGAATCAGACCAACAGGTGAGAGGACGACCAAGAGGTCTTGTACATCCCAGTGGGTACCATTTTGCTGTGGAATTACTCCACCACCCATCTGTTCTGCACATCACGTGGCCTGCAAAGCAATGTTTGAGTTGGGCAATGTGGCATAGAGGATCTTTCACTCTTGATATTTTTCAATCATTCTCATTGTACAGTCCGTGTTCAAATCAAATCTTTATTTGTATCCCACCCCATCTTCCTGTGGGGACTCAAGAGAGGATGTGCTCTTTCTGCATTCGGAGAGACATCCCAACAAGCTGTCTTTAAAGGGAGGCATGTGCAACCTGTAGTTGTTCCTTGAAGGCCTTCGTCATTGTCCATGTCTCTGCACCATATCATAGGGCAGGTATCATAGTCAAGTCGAACAATTGAGCTTGTAGAGAAGTACTTCCGGTTGAGTCCGCAGTGGCTTTAATGGAATTGTAAGTGGTCCATCCTGCTTTCCTAGGTCTGTTCAACTCTGGCTTCAGTCCATTTCTTGATGTTAACAGCCTTCTGGGGTAGATGTATTCTTCTACATTTTTGACATCAACACCATCTACTGTCACTGCAGTGACATCTGCAAAGTTGTTTCGGAGTACCTTCGTCTTTCGCGTGTTCATCTTTAATCCAATTGACCAACTTCTGCTACAAATCTCCCTAAGCAAGCTGAAGGCTTTTGAGGCTATATGTGTGATTAAAACTATGTTGTTGGCAAAGCACAAGTCATTAAGCCTGCACCTGTCAATGATTATATCTTTGTCTGATCAATTACCATCTCCTATTACACTTTCCAGAGCAGCAGAAAAAAAATCAGGTGAGATGGGATCACCTTGGCGAACATCTTTTTCTACAGGTATAACAACTTCTCATTCAAAAGGCATTAGTGTTGTACATCCGCTATAGCATCCTTAGATGATGTTGATGTACTCTGCCTGTACTCCTTGCTCCCTCAGTCTGATTCCACGCTGTCGAATGCCTTCTTGTCGTTGATAAAAATGAGGACGAGTGGCATCTGGTATTTGCGGGCGGCTTCCAATATTCTATTAACAGTCAGGATGTGATCAATGGTGGAAAATGAGAGACAGAGTCCAGCTTGTTCAACTGCCTGTGCCTCCTCCAACGTTCTCCTGATGCAAGCTAGAATATACCCAGTGAATACTTCATAGATAACCAGCAAGAGAATTATTGGGCAGTGGTTCCTTAGATCTTCTTTGTCTCCTTTCATAAATAGGAGGACTGTTTTTGAGGTGCTCCAAGTCATCAGTACATGGCTATCTCTGCTAGATAACAAGAGAAGCAGCAGGTGAGTTCTTTGTAAAGAGGAGGTCTGTGTGCTTTTAAAAGTTCTGCCGTGATACCCTCTTGACCACGTTGTCCGAATGCCCGATCACAGTTGCCCAAAGCAGTTACTATACTCCCAACTCAGGAATGGAAAACTGAATGTTGGTAGACAGGAAAAGAGATTTAAAGATGGGCTTAAAGCCAACCTCAAAAACTGTGGCATAGACACTGAGAACTAGGAAGCCCTGGCCCTTGAGCACTCTAACTGGAGGTCAGCTGTTGCCAACAGTGCTGCAGAATTCGAAGAGGCTTTAATAGAAGGTGAAAAGGAAAAACGTGCCAAGAGGAAGGTGCATCAAGCCAACCCTGACCAGGACCACCTTCCGTCTGGAAACCAATGTTTTCACTGCAGAAGAACATGCAGATCAAGAATAGGTCTCTTCAGCCACCTACAGACCCACCCCCAAGACACTGCAATTGGAGGACCATCATCCTCGGTCTGTGAGGGATCACTTAAGTAAGTAAGATACCCTCTTGACCTGGAGCCTTTCCAGCTGGCATGTTTTCAATGGCCGAACAAATTTCAGATGTGACTAAGAGAAGGATGGTGTTGGATGGAGAAAGAAGGTGAAGCTGTTGTGATAGAGCACAATAGTACACTATTGTTCTTTATGATTGTAATCCCCTTTTTTACTGCTTGAATAGTTTTTTATTGATTGTCCAGAAATTTAGGGAAATACATTACAAAAATTGTGAGGAGGGGAAAGGAAAAAGAAAGGAAAAAGAAGAAAAAAATTAAAAAAAAATATTACACACAGCCAGCAGACAGCAAAAAAAGAAGAAGAAGAAAAGGAAAAAAAGACAAAAAACAAAAAGCACACCAAAACCTTCTGGTCGATTCCACAGGGGTAGTAATTCATTTACTTTATGCTATGAATTTTCTCTGCCCATATCCCTTCACATTCTCGGTCCGACACACGTCTATCTTTGCTCTGACCAACTATTCAAAATTAATCCGATGTTTCCCTTGTAAAAAAATTTTTACTTGTGCCCAGTCCGTCCTTAATTTGGTGATCCATGTGTCTTCCGATGGGATATCTTTGAATGCCATCTTTGAGCTATTAAAGCTCGAGCAGCTGCTGTTATGTGAAAGAATAATATATCTTCATTTCTTTCTAAGTGAAAGTCGGTAATATTTAACAAATAATATTCAGGTTTAAAATTGAAATTCTTATCTAAGATTCCTTTTGCATAATTATGTATCATTTTCCAGAAACCTTTGACCTCTTTACATTCCCACCATACATGTAAAAAAGTCCCTGTTTTATTATTGCATTTCCAACATTCTTTTTTCTGGTTTTTGTAAAATTTAGATAATTTCTGGGGGGTTAGGTACCATCGGAAAAACATTTTGTACCAACTCTCCCTTAATTTGAGTGAACTAGAATATTTCAGTTTAGTTTTCCACAATTTCTCCCAATCTTCAAATTGAATTGCGTGTCCCACATCCTGTGCCCATCTAGTCATAGTGTCTTTTACCCCTTCAGATTCTGTATTTCACTCGAGTAGTTTTTGATATAAAATCTTGATGGTTTTAGGGTTGTTGTATGTCTTTCGGGCTGTGTGGCCATGTTCCAGAAGTATTCTCTCCTGACATTTTGCCCACATCTATGGCAGGCATACTTAGAGGTTGTGAGGTATGGATAAACTAAGTAAGGAAAGGAAAGAATATATATCTGTGGAGAGTCCAGGGTGTGGCAAGAGTCCTTTGTCACTGGGAAGCCAGCATTAATGTTTCAGTTAATCACCCTAATTAGCATTGGAAAGGTTTTGTCTCTTGCCTGGGGGCATCCTTTGTTCAGTCATTTGCTGTCCTCTGCCCTCAGAGTGTTGGTTTCCATCTACTGTTTTGATTTTAGGGTTTTTTAAATACTGGTAGCCAGATTTTGTTCATTTTCATGGTTTCTTCCTTTCTGTTGGAAGTTGTCCACATGCTTGTGGATTTCAATGGCTTCTATGTGTAGTCTGACATGATAGTTGTTGGAATGGTCCAGCATTTCTGTGTTCTCAGATAATATCCTGTGTCCAGGCTGGTTCATCAAGTGCTCTGCTATGGCTGATTTCTCTGGTTGAATTAGTCTGCAGTGCCTTTCATGTTCTTTGACTCTTGTTTGGGCGCTGCATTTGGTGGTCCCTATGTATACTTGTCCACAGCTGCATGGTATCTGGTAGACTCCTGCAGAGGAGTTTTGTTTTCTCTAGACATTATTATGTCCCACACAGTTTCCTGACCCATAAAGTCGAAATTTTTATCTTTTGCATAACTCTCTGCTATCTTTCTGTGTTGGTACCACATTAGGCTACTCTCTATCTTCCTCAATTCATCTAATGATTTTAAGTTCCACATATTATCTTTTTTTGTGAAGTAATTGTAAGTGAACCAGTTTTCTTTAGCTAATTCTCTTTTATGGTGGGCCTCCCCTGGTGAGATCCAGAGTGGTGTTTTGTTGTAAAATCTTTCTTTATATTTAAACCACACCTTAAGTAGGGCTGCCCTAACAAAGTGATTTGTAAAATTCTTTTCTACCTTGGCCTTGTTGTACCAAAGGTACGCATGCCATCCTCTTCTTAATTCATGGCCTTCCAAATTGAGAATCTTCTTATTAGCTAAAGTAGCCCAATCCTTTACCTATGTTAGGGCGCTTGCTTCAAAGTATAGTTGTAAATTTGGCAGGGCTAGACCACCCCTGTCTATCGAATCAGTTAAGATTAAGTAACTAATCCTGGGTTTCTTTCTTTCCCATATAAATCTTGTGATGTCTCTTTGCCATTCCTTAAATAGATGATTAGTTCTAATAATAGGTATTGATTGGAAAAGGAACATTAATCTTGGGGGGACGCTCATTTTGATTATAGATATTCTACCAAGTAGGTAGGTTGAGGAATTTCCATTTATCAAATTTCTTTTTAATCTCCTTCCAAGTTTCTTCGTAATTATTTTTTAAGAGCTGAGAATGATGTGCCGTAATTTTAATCCCCAGGTATTTGACTTTATTCGTTATTTCCAGATTAGATATTTCCTGCAGTAAACCTTTCCTATCTTTATTTATATTCTTTGTTAGGATTTTTGTTTTGGCTCTGTTAATTTTAAAGCCTGCCACTTCCCCAAATTTTCCAATTTTATCCAGCCATTTTGGTAGTGTCTCTAGGGGGTTCTCAACAATGCAGACCACATCGTCAGCGAATGCCTTGATCTTGTATTCGTTCGTTCTAATTTTTGTCCCTTTTAGTTCCTCATCTTTTCTAATTTCCTCTAATAAGATTTCTAAAGTCATTATAAAAAGGAGGGGGGACAGTGGACATCCCTGCCTTGTTCCCTTCTTTATATTTATATATCCTGTATCTCTGCCATTAACTATTATGTTGGCCCTTTGTTTGGAATATATTGATTTAATAGCATTGATAAAATAAAACCCTGTGTTCATATCCTTTTTTTTTACTGTGATTTTAATCTTTTTTTTCCCCCTCCCCAGAGGGAATTTTTAATAATCATTATTTTATAATACATAATCATAATTACATTTTCCTTTTCCATTCCCTTCTCCCTCCCCCACACCCACCCCACCCCCCTCCCTGTTGACAACGTAAACCTTATTTTCTTGTTACATGAGCCTTCTTTCCATTCCAATTTTTTCTTCCAACTTTTGTCATATGGTTTAACAATCTGTAACCATCTGCTAAATGGAGTCCATATTTCTTTAATTTTCTTCTGTTTGTCTGACCATGTTTTTTTGTTTCTTATAATGTCCATAATATCCAGTTGTATTTGATCCCATATATATTCATGCCATTTTTCAAGTGTCCATTTCTTTTTATCCTTCCACCCCCACGCTATTACTGCATGTAATTACTCTAAACATTATCATCATTAAGTCTTGGTCTTGGTCCTTAATTCTTCTATCCCCATATATCCCTATAAACAGAATTTGCATATTTATATCAATTTGGTTTTAGTATGTAATTCAACCTGGGTTAGAATTTGTTTCCAAAATTTTTTTATCTCTTCACATTCCCACCATAGATGAGAGTACCATGACTCCCTACTCCCACAATGCCAACATTTGGGATTTAAACCCTGAATCATGTGTGCCAGCTGAATTGGTGTTCTGTACCATTTCGTAATTATTTTCAGTTCTAATTCCTTATATTTGTCTATTTTTATTTTATTTAAACCATTGACTATCTTTTCTATCTTTTCTTTTCCTAGGCCCCCTTCCTTTTCCCACTTGTTTTCCATTATTCTATACATAGACTCCTTATCGTCTATCATTCTTCCATATATTTTATTTAATCCTTTTTTACCACCAAGTCTCTCTTTTAATATCTTGTCTATTATATTTTCTCCCACATTACTTTCTTCCTTCTTGATTTGTTCCCAGATACCTCTTAGTGTTAACCAATTTATCCCACCCCCTAATCTTTCCAATTGGTTCCATTCCATTAATTCCTTATTTTCATTATATAATCTGTTTCAATTTTTTTTATAATACTCCTCTCCTCATTATTTCTTAAACTACCTATTGGGGCTTCTTTTGATAAGTATGGCATCCATTTCTCTTTCCATTTCCCCATATTTTTAATGCTATTTTCCTTGGGCCTATTGTTTTTTCTATTCCCTCTTTTAGATTTTTTGTAAATATTCCATAGTCTCCTTTATTTTTATTTACTTCATTCTCTATTCTTATCCACTTCTCTTGCTTCTCCTCTACTAATTCCAACAACGCTTTCAGCTGGAATGCTTCGTAGTATTCTTGTAACTTCGGTATTCCCCATCCTATTTCTTTATTGGATCTATACAGCTCCTTATTACTTATTCTTGATTTTTTCCCTCCAAATATCCACTTCTTTATTTCTCCATCCCATTTTTTAAATTTTTGTTGTGAAATCTCCAATGGTAGAGTTCGAAACAAATACAATAATTTGGGAGTATACACATTTTAATTGATCTAATTCTCATTGAAATACTTAAGTTCTTATCCTTCCAATTAATCATTTGCAGCTGTATCCTATTCCATGTCTTCTTATAGTTATAATCCCAGATCCTTGTTGGTTTATTAGTTAAGTAAATTCCCAAATATTTAATTTTGTTTTTTACAATCTGTATATCTTTTCTATTCCGGATCTCTTCTAAAATTCCTTTCCCCAGGTTAAACCCCAACAGCTCTGATTTTGTCATATTTATCTGTAAACCTGAGATTTTATAATAATCTTCCAATATTACTTCCAATTCTTTCAAGGTATCCAATGGATTTTCTGTGATTATTAAAAAATCGTCCGCAAACAGATTCACTTTCACTTCCTCCTTTCCTGTCCTAAATCCTGTTATTCTACCATTATTTTTAATTCTGTCTGCTAGATATTCTATAGCCATTGTGAATAACATTGGTGATATAGGACATCCCTGTTTAACACCTCTTTCAATGTCTATTTTTCTGGAATATCCTTCATTAACTTTTAATTTTGCTACTCCTTTTTTATACATTTCTCTTATAACCTCTATGAATTCTTGTCCCAATCCCAAATTCTCCATCCTTTCAAATAAAAAGTTATGATTCACTGTGTCGAATGCTTTATATACATCCAATTTAATAAATGCTATTTTTCTTTTACTTTTCTGTGCAGTAATATTAAGCAAATTCCTAATTAGATGGCTGATATTTCTCCCCTTTATAAATCCATATTGGTCTTCCCCTATCACTTTTGGTAATAAATCCTTTAGTCTATTTGCTAATATTTTCGCAAATATTTTGTAGTCCTCGTTCATTAAATTAATTGGTCTATAAGAATTTACTTCTCTAGGGTTCTTCCCTGGTTTGATAATTGTTATTATTTCTGCCTCCCTCCAAGACTCAGGTACTTCACCTCCTCTTATTATATTATTAAAAACTATTGCCAATTAGTTCTTCCTTCATTTGTTTGTAGAACTCTGCTGTATAACCTGTGTCCATATCCTTGATCGTCTCTAAGAGGAATTCCCAGCTGGTATTATCAAACACCTTTTTGGCATCCAGAAATACTAGTCCAACTTCCTTTTGTGGGTTGTTCTCATAATATTCTACAATGTTAATTATTGTTTTAATATTATCCCTTAAGTATCTTTGGGGTAGAAATCCCGATTGGTCCTCCTTTATTCTTGCGTTAAGTAAGAATAAGGTTTGTGGGTTTGCTGCTAACTGACCTCATCCCATCGGCTAGGGGAGTCCTTCCAGGACCCCCACCCGTTTTGAGAAGGGTGCAGGTTACCTGAGTATGTGGAGCTTCAGGAACCCGTGGCAGCCTCCATCTTGCCCGGAAGTCGTAACCCCCTTTTTTACCTTAAACTTTGAAGATAATGTAATTGGTTATACTCTTCTGGGATCATAATTTTTGTCAGTATTTTTGTTTTATCACAGTTCATTTTAATTAAAATGTTCGGACATCTTAATTTTTCCCAAAGGAGCCTTCATTATTCCAGTGGGTTTTGAGTCGTTATTACAAGATCATCCACATAAGATCTCAATGTTCTTTTTTTATCCTTACCCAAAAGACTGTTATCTTGTCTGATTTCCCTCAGCAGGGCCTCCAATGCCAAAATAAAAAGTTTATGTGAATAGTGACAACCTTGTCTAGTCTGAAATGGATGGAATAGGAACTCCTAAAGGTTTGTTGCAATATTCTGCAAAATTGGTTAAGAACATGAATACAGAAGAATAGCTGCTGGTTCAAAAAATTTCAAAGATAAAATAGATGTTGATCCAGAGATTCCCAACCAGTTTTCCTGAAACCTGAGGGTTCCAGAAGATATTGCAATGGGTTCCATGAGTGATCAAGACTGAAACAAAGCAGATTGCAGGGAGTCTTGCACAGAAGGCTTAAGGATGAAGAACAAAATCATTCCACCAATTGTATCCATTTTGCAATCAGATGGATGCATTTGGATAAAGCTATATCCCAACTGGCAGGAATAATTTACTGGTGTGGTGAGTGATTGGAAAGGATGTCTTTTAACTGGAATCACTGACTAGCACCTGCATCCATAATCCAGCAGCTACTTCCACATCAGGTGCCAAACAGTTAATGATCCAAGTCACTGTGAATATAAAACCACAAATTCCATTTATAAACATGTCTTCATGAGATGGTTAATATACACAGACCAGACTTTGCTTCCTTCTCAAGTGCTACTGAGCTCTTCAAGTCAACAATTTATTAATGTTTTTCCTTGAGATTCCGCTCCAGATGGTATCTGTCACAGAATGCAGCATCCTGAAAAACACAAGGGTTTATCTATAGAGATAGTCTGAAAACTAGTCAGTAGTGCTCAATTTTTAAAAAATCCAGAGGCGAGAGGAAAAAAAATCCCTGATCCATAAAAGCAAAAAAATAAATAAATAATAGAATAATATTATTTTCATTCTTTACCCAATTTTCACATCTGTCATGAAAGGTTCAAGAAGGAGAAGGTAGAAACAATCAAGGTTCAGCAGATACACATAAAAAAGAAAACATTTGAGAAAAGCCACTGAGATTACTACATAAGGAAGGAACCTCTCCATTTTACAGGGCAAGGCAAAAACAAATCCCAGGTTCAGTGATCCTCAGGTAGGGGAAATTTTTACTCCATCCCAGCAAAGGCAATCAAATGAGCCATTTCCACAGTGCAAATGTCGACATTCCTAGCTGCAGTCCCCAATGTATTATTCGTCTCTTCCAATTTCAAGCAGAGCTGGGTAGCATTTATGCACTTCATTAGGCAGCAAGATGTACTGCAGAGCAGGTTAACAGATGAGCGGTGTGGCTGTTGTTGTCAGCGCTTCCCACCAATGGAATTGGAGCCAGCTGCCCAGCCAGCCTTGCTGCTAACAGACAAGCAAAATGAGCCTTAACCTTCTGTCACATTCTGTTGCTCAGCTCTGTGTTGGTATTTAAGGATTTGGAGCATAATGTTCGAGGAATTGAGTAAAATATAAATGCCTCCACCACCTGCAAAACTGCTCTTGCTGTTGCTCAGTACATTTGTATTGTAACCATGGCTCTTGCTGTTCATTCAACACATCTGTTTGTTACTTTTATCCCCACATTTCCACCAAGATGCTTGAGATCCAGTTTTATCCTCATATTAACCCTGTGGGGGTTAAAAAGGCTGTGGAATAGACCCAGGTCATGGAATTAACTTCATCACTAAATAGGGACTAGAAGCAGATTTTCCCTAATTTTAAAAATGCAAATGTTATTTTCTGTAGATGAGTTCCTTGAAGTTGCAAGATGTCATAGTTTTATACATGTTTGAATTTGGCATGTGTTTGATATATCCCCACTTTCACACACAGCAGTGGCCCAGCCCAAGTTTAGTTAATTGGATTCCCCTGCAGTTTTCTTCTGCCTACTGACAGGGAACAGAATTTCTTGTGAAACTTCTCTAATCAGCTAAATGCCTGATATTGGCAAATCAAGATCTGTTTTTTGCTTTTATGTAAATGAGTCAAAATCACCATGGCCTATCGACCCATGTCTTTCAAATGAATATTTGAAGCAACAACAAATGCCTTTAAAAGTAAAAGTAAGGCCAAATTAGCACTAACATGCATTCCTTGCTGTAATCCTGGGGGTGGGGGATGCAGTAAATAGGAATATTTCTTTAAAGGTGCACAGTATATTTGGCTACAAACCCTGACTTCGGAAGTTACTGAGTTCGGAAGGTCCCTGGGGATGTGTGTTGCCATGAGTCTATCTATAGGAACATAATACGATGTTGTTCTGCTATCATTTTCTATCTAACAGACAGTAAACAACCATGCTGGAGGGGTTAGGTCGTGAGAGGGAAATATACAGAAATGCTCAATCTGTCAGAACATTATCATGTGCATCCCAATATAGGGTATTAGTGTGTATCTTGTATAGTAAATTCCATGGTTCAAGTATGCACTGTGTGAAGTAGTTTCTTTACATTACACATTCATTACACATCCTTTTTTCTAAGCTAGAAGGTCTCTGACATTACAAGCTTTGCTCATACTTTCCCTCAACCATTTGGGCAGAGCTTTTGTACATACATTTTCCAGCTCTACAATATGATGTTTGGAGGGGGGCTTCGCATTTCTGTGTGCAGTAATCTCATTATGTTCACCACAGATTGGTATAAAAGCTTAATGAGACTAGTAGCTTTGATTCCAATTACTTTTTAATTTTTGATATGTGTGAAAGAGGCAAAGGTATTTCACAATGCACATCACTTTGCACTTACTTACATTAACTAGTTTAATGTCTGGGGGAGATCTTTTTAGTTCTATTTACTGTTCCACCCTAAATAATGTTTCTAGCAAAAGTAGGCACCTCACAGTTCACCCTTGAGTCCATACAACAAAACTTCCAAGAGAATATCAGAACAAAACAACAAAGCACATCCCCATGCTTGTTTATTTGCTTGCAGCTTAAGAATTACATTAACTTCAAATATTGAACTCCCCATTAGAGGGATATTTATAGCACCCAGCTGGATCATTCCAGGTCACTAATCAGCATCTCCCACAGCGAAGCCAAATGAAATGGTGAGAGTAATGCAACCATTATGAAAGAATAATGGTGACAGGAGAGGAAAGTCATTAAGTAACATTATTTCTTAAGAGTGTTTTGGTTTGGGCTGTTGAGCACATTCCACCTCAAGTTTACTTGAGGACATCATAAATGCTATAAGAGAAGATGCCTAACAAAATGTTGCAAAATATATCCCCAAGCTACCACAGAAATACTCTTGTTCACAGTAGAAAGATATGTGGAACATGGACTATGTAGCAGAGCATTTCTTTCTAGAAAGAAGGAGTTAAACAGATCAGGTACCCAATAAACTCATGTATACATCTAGGAATTTTAGTCAACAATTAACCTAAACAAAACTGGGTTGACTTATGCACAGGCCAATGTGACTACTGTACCTTAACTTTTAAGGAAATTTAGAAAATTTCCCCCTTGTAGGATACTTCAGCTTCTTTTCAAGCATGGAGAGGCACAGAGCTTATCACATGTTGCAGGGTTGAAAAGAGGTTGAAATGTCCTAAAAGGAGGGAACTCTGAACATCGGCCAACAATTGTATTCAGAACTCTTACCCAGAGGCGGTTCAACCACCAGGCCAACTAGGCAGTTGCCTGTGGCACCATCTTGTTGGGGGCACCATTGAGACAACTCCTGTCTCCTGTGGCCTGCCTCCGCAAGGTATTGAACTGCTTTTTCTGTTGATTTGTTGTAAAACATGATGTTTTAGTGCTTAATTTGTAAAATCTTAATGTAATTTTATGTTTAATAGGCTTTTCCTTAATCCCTCCTTATTATCAAACATTTTCACTTATCCAACGCTTTTATTTTTCAGTGATTGGTTTGGGGGGGGGGGGGGGGGGCGCCAAAATTCTGTTCGCCTACACTTGAAAAATACCTAGGGTTGGCTCTGCTCTTACCTCTTATCACACTTTGTTGTTTTGTTGTTTATTCATTCAGTCACTTCCGACTCTTTGTGACCTCATGAACAAGCCCATGCCAGAGCTCCCTGTCGGCTATTGCCACCCCCAGTTCCTTCAAGGTCAAGCCAGTCACTTCAAGGATACCATCCATCCATCTTGCCATTGGTCAGCCCCTCTTCCTTTTTCCTTCCATTTTCCCCAGCATCATTTTCTTCTCCAAGTTTTCCTGTGTTCTCATGATGTGGCCAAAGTACTTCATCTTTGCCTCTAATATCCTTCCCTCCAGTGAGTAGCCAGGCATTATTTCCTGGAGTATGCACTGGTTGGGTCTTCTAGTGGTCCAAGGCATTCTCAGAATTTTCCTCCAACACCATAGTTCAAATGTGTCTCTCTTCCTTCACTCAGCCTTCCTTATGGTCCAGCTCTCGTATACAAAGTCTGTCACTGCCTCTACGTTGTCTACCTCTATTTGCCAGTTATCAATCAGTCTGGTTGCCATAATCTTGGTTTTCTTGATGTTTAACTGAAACCCAGCTTTTGCACTTTCTTCTTTCACCTTGGTTATAAGGCTCCTCAGCTCCTCCTCACTTTCAGCCATCAAAGTGACTTTACTCCCATGTTGACAACTGAAAAACAGGTGGGATGGGAACCATCAAATGTTCCCTATCCTGTTTCATTGCCCATCCATCAGCAGTCTGTTGTATACTGTGCACTCTGATGCAGAACCATAGAATCCTATGGAAAGAAATTGTTTTAACCCAGATCACTGTTTCTTGAATCCTATGGGGTTTGAGGCAGAACCATAGGATCCCATGGAAAGCAATAGTTTAAACCTAGATCACTGACTCTTGTATCCTATGGGGCTTGAGACAGAACCATAGGATCCCATGGGAACAACTGGTTTTAAACTAATGTCAGTCTCCTTTAATGTAAGGTGCTTTGAGCAAGGCAAGGGATTTCTTAGTTTTCAGATAGTGTTGTTTCTCTTGAGTTAAAAAAAGTAATGCTTACCTTGTGATGAATGTAAGATGAAGGTATGGCCAGCTTTTAAGTTTCCACATGGGGCGGCAGAACTCCAAACAGGGTGATTCTCTCCCTTAAAGGGACAGTCACCCATGCTTCCCCCTCTCAATGTGATGAGGTGGTAAGTCTTCTCATCCCCTTCTCTGAGTAAGAGTGAGGAAAGACAAGAACTTACTCTATTCCAGGAAAATCTAAAAGGAGTGCCCCCCCTCTCTCCACTATGATACAACTGGCCTTTTTGAATGCCTGGGTGTGGAAATGGGGACAGCTGGCCCCCTGAGGCAGCGTTAGTGCTTTCCCCCTCTCCACGGAATGGCCTTGATTTATCCTGGTGGTGCAATGAGTTAAACCCTCATGCTAGCAGGTTTGAATCCAGGGAGTGGGGTGAGCTCCCATCTGTCAGCTCCAGCTTACCACATGGGGACATGAAAGAAGCCTCCCACATGATGGTAAAAAAAAATCCAGGTATGTCCTGGACAACATCCTTGCAGTTTGCCAATTCTCTCATACCAGAAGCGACTTGTAGTTTCCCATGTTGCTCCTGACATGAAAAAAATAATCTATGGGTCATATCAAAATCCACATTTTTTGCCCCCAATCCTGCCAACAACTTATATGTAAGTATACCAGTATATGGTATTATTTGACTAGCTCTTTGCCATTTAAAACTCAGCTCATGGGGAACCCAAGTTAGAGAGAAATGCCAGATAACTCTAATACAACTTCACTGTGAATAGGACAGGCATCAAACTGAATGTCATAAAATTCAACGGTTCTTCCCAACAATAGCTTAACAAAGCCTGTGTGTTCCAATGCAGCATAGACAGAATACCAATAGCCTGGAATTTAAAGGGGAGATGATCCTTGTTGCATCAACACTGTAGAATTGATGGGAATATGACCCCATTTAGCTGCCATGACACAATGCCATAGAATTCTGAGATTTTCAGTTTAGTGAAGTACCAGCAGAGAAGGCTAGAGACCTAGCAAAACTACAATTTACATTATTCCATGATATTGAACCTTAGCATTTAAAATTGTGTCAAACTCTACTAATTCTATAGTGTAGATGTATCTTTTGTTTTCTTGCCTTCTTCTGACCTGGTTTTCTTTTTCTGTTGCAATACAAGTAGAAAGAAAGAAAGAAAGAAAGAAAGAAAGAAAGAAAGAAAGAAAGAAAGAAAGAGCACTCCAGTCAGAGAATAATTTGATATATAGTGTATTCAAGAAGCCAGTCACATAAAACAAATATAATTTGATGAATATTCCTTGGGTGATTATTAGATGCTTCCTGATATCACCACCTTGAACCTGAATATATATACCTGTAACTCCTAATGAAAAACACAGAGAAAATCTTATAAAGAGAAAGGAGGTTTCCTCTTGCACCAGCAAGTATTTTGCTGAACTTTGTGGCTGAGTATGTAACCACAGAGACTTGTGATTTGAGTGTAGGACTACAGCTCTGGAGACCAGGGCCATGGAAACCCACTGGGTGGCCTTGGACAAGTCACAGACTCTGACTCATAGGCAAGTAAGGGCAGAGCCACTCTTTCCACAAAAACCCCATGATAGGTTTGCTTTAAAGCCACAGAAATGTCTTGGAGACACACAACAACAATGTATCCACATTGATATATCACTGAGGTGGTGTGGATTTGTACAGCTTTAAGAGTAAGCATCATATTTAAAGTTGTTATTCTATGCGAATCAAGTCTTTTGTATATTTTCGTCATAATCCTTACATGGAATATTGTTGTTACACTGGCTCTAAAACTGCAAATAGATGAATTAGGTTGCAAAAGTCTGAAAGCTCCCCATTGCCATCCTGTTGCCAATTCTCATCCAGGTTCCCAGCACTGAAACATCCAGAGCATTACTGAATTTCCCCCTTTATTCCTTATGTGGGGACATATTATCAGAGTGAACATTACTGCCCTGACATTTATTCTTTTCATTATTTATCCTTCACTCCTATATAATATTATAAGCCTACAAATACACTCTTGACCAGGCAAAGCTCCAACAACTGTCATCTTTACCGCCCTTTCTCCCAGCTTTTTACACTTCCAGCTCTGAAGCTTGTTACAATATATTTTACATACCTTTCTTTTTCTAAAAATATTGCTCTACTAGTTTTTCTGTCCCTTCTCCTATAGCAAATCTTACTGCCTAAAAGCAGTATTAATGACCTCGTCACACCAGCGCCAGTGGTGCTTCGCTTCGTAGAGGGGTGTGGGGAACCTGGTGCCCCACACCCCGCATCATCCAGCTCCAGTGGAAGGCAATCAGATGGGGGAAGTGTGAGCATGCATAGTGTGTGCAACTTTCCTCCATGCATTGCAATGGAAAAAAGGAGCCCTCCCGCGTTGCCCTGGAGGCAGTATGCGCTGGTTCTGCTATCCTCCCCCCCCTCCCCCGAGCCATGCCAGCATCATGTGATGGAAGCTGGCCGGCTCAGTTGGTGCCACCAAATTTAGCCATGTGTGTGAAGAGGTCGTAAGTCAAGTGTTTGGTGTGTATGTGCATTATAGTGGCAAAACAAGCTTGACTTTCCATTTTATCACATTTACTAAATTCCACCAAGTCCTACACTTAAAATCCGTTAACCCACAGTGTTCATCACATTAGATTGGGTTCAAATGTAAGGTAGAGCATTCTTTCTGTATTTTAAGTGTGGAGGCCAGCATTCTTTTCAAATGTTTCAGGAGGTGGTGGGGAAGTGGATTTTTGGGGAATGATCCTGATGAATGGCCAGTTCAGTAATGTGATGGCATTTGTTGCTTTAAGGATTAAAATGAAATATTTCCCAAATATGTGGGAGGGAAAATTGTGGGAGGAGCCAAGATACCCTTGTTAGGGAAAGTTAGGGAAAGCTTATTATGCCATATCTCCATGCTATGCAGTCCTGGGACTTATAGTTTCCCAAGGTCCATACCCTTCTCTGGGTGCATTTACACCAGTGGTTCTCAACCTGGAGTCCCCAGATTTTTTGGCCTTCAACTCCCAAAAATACTAACAGATGGTAAACTGGCTGGGATTTCTGGGAGTTGTAGGCCAAAAACACCTGGGGACCCCCAGGTTGCAAACCACTGATTACACTATGGAATGAATGTTCTTGGACCTCATTTTAAATACCATACTCTCCATACTATGTGTTCCTAAGAGTTATCATTTCCCAAGGTCCATACCCTTCTCTGGGTGCATCTGCACTGGAGAATAAATGCAGTAGGGACCCATTTTAAATGTTGTTGTTATTATTATTATTATTATTATTATTATTATTATTATTATTATTATTATTATTATTATTATTATTCCTCCATGTCTCCAAGCTGTACAGTCCTGGGAGTCATCGTTTTCCAAGGTTCACACTCTTCTCTTGGTGCATTTACAATGTGGATTGAATGCCCTTGCACCCCACTTTAAATGCCATGGGTCCATGCGATGGAGTCCTCCTGGGACTTATAGTTTCCCAACGTGAATCATCCCAAAGTAGAAGGTGGGGTAAATGGGAGTTGTGTGAGCATGGAATTCCCAGTATTTTTTTAAAGAGAAAAAGAACGACCTGGTGACCAATGAAATTTGTTGAAGGTGACATGAAGACCATAAAAACATATACATGACATTTCATCCTTTATTCTTTCCATAGGTCTGCAGATTTTTCACAAAGTACGCATTTTCCACTTTCTCTCATAGTTATAGGAGCACAAGAGGAGATTTACATGAATTATGCAAATCTGATTTATAGACAAGTAATATCAGCATATTTTAAAATGCATGGCTGAATTAAAAGCTACACAGTATTTGGGAGGGAAATTCTCTGTATACAATATCTTACTATTATGCATAAACTTTACAGTCAATTTGCCATTTTTATTCTTAAGTAAAAAAAATGAATATTCATGATTCAAGACACTTTACCACAGAAGCAGATGTATACTACTTGCACAGGAATCTGGATATCATTATAGTGGCAGCACCCTTAGGTGTCTCTGTAAGATAAAAGGCTATTTTTAGCAAGAGGGAGAAGCAAAAGCTTTAGAAAGCGTGTTCTGCATTTCTACTGTGTGATATCATGAGTGCATTGCCATGGCAAAACCATGATCACAATGCAGGCTTGCCAGTATTCTTCCTTTTCATATCAGCATGTTATTGTGAGATCTCTGTTCTTTCATTCATCTCCATTGTCTTGTCAGTGCTAGACTCTTGAAAGACACAGAATTATTTATTTGGAATTACATATTCCCTCTCTCCCTACTCACTGCTGCCCAGCTTTTTTCTCTACCTAGGTCTTACTTGATTTTCCATTTAAGTGGCACATTAATAATCTTACTTATATGAATGTTATGAGAATGAAAGTTAGTGGGAACATACATTCGAAATCTGAAAAATTCATCAGTAGTAGTATTGTTGTTTTGTCAGCATGATGCACATTACAATTGGGGACATGGTCAGAACAATCACAAATATTTGGGTGATATTTTCCATGGAAATGATTTCCTTGCAGTTCTGCAATCTGGATTATTAAAGAACCAAACTGTCCAAGATTTCAGAGACTGGAGACCTCATCAATCAAACATGAGTGATCTTCACAACTTTGAGGCAGTAGCCAAGTCTATAGCCACCCTACTTACCTTGCAAATACATCACGATCTATTGCATTATGCAGTGCCCTGCCACCACAGTACAAAAAAAAAAAATACTGTAAGTCTGTGCAGGAATAGCACCCAACAGGATAAGAATATGCGCTGGATCTGACTAAAAGTTATCTGCTGGTATTCTACATTTGCTCATTTGTTACGCCTCCATATCTAAGGAATCTCTTAGCTCAACCTCCCCTGATCCAATCTAGTTTAAAAGCAAGAGTCTGGATTGGGCAAAGGAAGTCTACTCCGCTTCCATTTAAAAAACAAGGAGGGAGATCTTCCCACTCCTCCCACCAATGAGTGAGGCTGTGATGAGTAGACTTGAAATGGGGTCCTGCTTCTGATTCTTGCAACCTTGCTTGCTGATGGGAAGATGGTTGAAATGTCACCCTCTTTGTGCTCCAATCAGAATGGACCTCCTTCACACAATCTAGCTGCCATCTTTTAAAGTGGGTTGGGGTGGTATTTACAAAGTTTCACAGTAGGAGTGTGTATTCTTCCTGAATACAGAGCAGTGACAAATTTCTACGTAGTTCTAGGTTATGAATCTGTAATTGCAATTTTGATGCTATCCATTATTCCCGTAGAAGTCTAGTCAATACCTATGAGGAACTCATGTGCAGGACAAGATGTGGTACATGTGGTACTGAGAAGTCCACTTCCTCTAATAATGGAGGTAATATATAGTTATCATGATTAGTAGGCAGCCATTGATAACCTTATAGATGACCAACCCATGAAGTAACAAAATCATACATGGAACCTGGGGTAAATAAAGGCCAATATAAAGTATCACCTATTTATGTTTTAAATTTGAAAATGTGTCAACCTCAGCTGGAGTAGGTTGTCTCTCCCAGAACTTCTCCTCAGCTTCTCCTGGGCGAAACACCAGAGCCTCAAGGAGAACCTAAAACCCGCACAGAGTCAGCTACTCCATGCTGTCCAGCAGGCCTTGATACTGACTTGCTCCCTTTATGAGCTCTACCAGGGCATCTCCTTCCCCATGATGAGGGTGCTTCCGCACATACCTAAAACCCACTCCGAAATGGGTAAAACTAACCCTCTTCGGCACAGGTTCTAGTCCCCACACCCTCCCACGACCCTGTGATTTCCCTCCCAGGGTGGCTACATGCTATCTCAATTGAAACTGGAATAGCATGAAACTACCTCCCAATCTATCACCTAAAACTTACTGAAAAGGTCCCTGGCCACTATGGAGCCTCTCCTCATGAGAAAATGATGTCTAAGGAGATGGGAGGGGTGAGGGTATGGGTTTTTAGAATAAAAACTTGAAAATCAGAATACCAATGGAGAAAACATCTTGGCTTAGAAGGTAGAATCAGATTCTACCTTCCTGCATTTTTCCTTTTGTCATACCGTCAATATATGATAGAAATATATTACAAAATCCTTACTTATTTGACTGCAGCTGGAAGAGGACTGTATGTAAAGCTGGAATGCTGTGAAGTATAATGAATGTAAAATAAATCACAGAACAATAGAATTATGTTGTGATTGTCAAACTGTTGTATTTTACCATTTTAAAATGTAATTTTTTCCTCAACATGTTTCCATTGGTTACATTTTGCTCATTACAAAGATGGGGTAAAAAGTTTATAAAAAATATTCTTCTTACAAATATATAGTATCCAAATGTGATGTTTGACATTCAAAATATATTTTTCTTCCTGAAAGACCATTTATTGAATAAGATGGGTCTTTTACAGTTAATCTTCAAAGGTCTGTCAAAACAGATATACTGTATCTTCTTCTGTGCATGAAAAGAGAATACGGAAGGTATTAATACAACATCTCTGAGAAGGGAGTTCCAGAGCCTGAGGGCAGCCACTGAGAAGTCCCTCTTCCATAGAAGAACGTGACTGTACAGATGGCAGGATAGAGAGAAGGGGAAGTTCCAAAACATGGGCATGGGCAGTTTTCAAAAGAGGAGACGATCCTTCATATAACTTGGACCTGGACTGTTTAGATCAAAACTATAATCATGCAGTGTAGCAGAGGAGCTGCTGCAACTACTCTGTTCTCCCAGCAACCGGTCCCAGTTAGTAATCTGGCAACAGCTCTTTGGACCAGCTGAGTTATAACAGAATCTGAAAATAAGGAACTGGTGAATTCATTTTAGAACTGGTGAAATAAATAGCTGCTGTACAGCTGCTATATTTTGAATCAACTAAAATTTCCATGAGATCTTCAAACATAGCTCCACATACAACACAGGTCAAGCCTGGATGTGAACAGAGACTAGTTGACAGTAGTCAGTTAATCTCTAGTACAGAATTAGATGAGTGTCCAGGAATGGACAAATGCAGATAGGGCAAGATATAAACTCTACTCATCCTCTCTAGTAAACCATAGATCAATATTTTTGGCCTGTAATTCATCCAAAAATACAACCTGGAACTTACCCAATGCTACTTGCTGCCCTCACTTCCACCTTTTACAAATTTGAGGACTAGACATTTAGGGACTTAGAGCATTTTCTGCCAAAATGCTGCTTATATTAGCATCTAGGGATATTTTGGACAGATATTTTTATTACTTGAAAAGGAGGGGTGGCATCTAACCACTTTGTGGAAAGAACATGGGGCTACAAAAAAAGTTGGTGTTACAAGGGCTGGAGGTTAGATTCCTTATGACAGATTGAGTCCGATATCCCTGGACCCCATTCACTTTGCAACCAAATTATAAGTATAGGCAGTCCCTGAGTTACAAACATCCAACTTATAAATGACTCATAGATAAGAACAAGGTGAGACAACAGGAAGTGAGAGAAATCTCCCCTCTGAAGGAAAATTAATTCCTGAAAGAGTTATCATGGGGAAAAGGTGTCTCCAATGAAGCTTTCTCACCAATCCTTGTTTCCACAACAAGCAAATTTTTTCAAACTCTAATTATCACAGGGAGACAAAAAAGAGAGCTGAAAACTTCTGAACAGGAGTACAGACAGGAAAACAAACTCCACAGGGTGTTAATCCTTCCCTATGCTATCCAAAGCATGCATATACGTGTGTGTGTGTGTGTGTGTGTGTGTGTGTGTGTGTGTGTGTGTGCGCGCGCGCGCACACACACACACATACATACATACATAGCGGGAGTTACACTTAAAAATGTACCTGTTCTGTATATCTGAACTGAGCTACAGTCCTCCACATGAAATTGCTTGGGGATGGAGACAAAGATTTTATTGAGAAAAATATCCAGGTAGACACCAGTTTTCAAAGGAAAAGGTGGCAACTCTGCCAGTTGGAAACTTTAGCCCATGTATGCTGATGTCATTATCCACAAGAGAGTTTTGCCAGAAAATAGAGGGTCCATTCCAGCTAGTCTAGTTGGCAGACGACTATACACTAAGAGCCTTGTTTCAGAGGGCCTCACAAAGCATCTCTTCAAGAGGCAAACAAGTTGGTCTTTGTAAATAAAAGTTCATGCGTTTGCGTGATGAAGTCACTTTCCAAAAACTGTGCTGAATGATATCCTTTTTATATGAACAGACATGATGCTGGAGTTGGGGGGAACTGGGGAAAGCTAATTAACTGCATTAAATTTCAGTTTTTTCATCAGAGTAGAGTCTGGCTTAAAATAGGGATCTCTTGCACAAAAGAAAAGCCATTTGAATGCTTCTAGACTAGACATCTAGAATGTAGCTCATCATTTCTTTTAATGCCCTATATTCTTTGACTGGGAATGCTAAAAGAGATGAGTGAATCAAGAAGTTCTTGATTAAAACTTATCTCTAGGATCCTGAGGTGCAAACAACAAAAGTCTGAGTGAGTGGTTCTCCAGCGGGAAGGTGAAAAGGAAGTGATGATCATTAAAAACGTGTGGCAAAACAGAGTTTTGAACAGAGACTCTCATCTGTATCCTGACGGAGTGAAGATAAGGTGGCAGCACAGCTCATGGTGCTTTCCTGGAATACAATCTGCATTTTGACACTCTCTGCTTAAGCACTGCCCATCTGTATATTATTCAGCCAGAGCCTCTGGGGAGAAAGAGGAGCTACAGGCACAGAGGAGAAAGAGAGAGAGAGAGGGAGGGAGGGAGAGAGAGAGAGAGAGAGAGAGAGAGAGAGAGGGAGGGAGGGAGAGGGAGAGGGAAGCAAAGGCACTCCTTTAATAGGGGCTGGCTTTCAAACAGCCTTAGAAGTGCCACATCTGGAAGCTGAAACTTAAAATAACTGAGGCACCACTCAACCAGGAGGGGGGCCACCGATTAAAGCAGAAGCAAGCACAGGGGCGAAGAAGAAGCTGCATCGGTGGATGTGAGGGGAGGAGATGGCTTTGATCTTGGTCTGGCCTCTGGTTGTTCCTCTCTTCCTCCTGGGATGTCTCTCCTTCAGCTCTGCTTCGACAGAAGACAACGTTTTTCATTTTGACACTGAAGGGAGCTCAGCAGTTGGTAGCCCTGAGGACGCACTTCTCAGAGGGCAGCAACAATCTGTAGTTTTGGGAAGTTGGACGCACTTTGCTGAGGTATGGCAACTCCTCTCTTTGTTGACCTTTCTCGTCCTTTGTGGGTTTTGCTGTTGTTGTTTTAATGGCATCGTATGACTAAAGCTAAATGAAGTGTGCCGGATGTTTTGGGATAGCAGCGTGGAACATTGAAGGTTTTAGGGCATTTTGATTAAGACTAGAACATGAGGGGAAAGGATTGCTGTGGGCTGTGCCTTCCAAAACACACATCTCCTGATCCTTACTTTGAATAAACAGGAGTGTTATAAAGTTATGTCAGCTTTGCTTGTATTTCTTGCAGAAATAACAAAAGTGGGCCTTTCCAGAGAGCACTGTTTCAATTGTCAGTTCACCTTAAATCATTTTATACTGTAATTATTTTACTGGCATGATAAGACCTTTTGATTTGCAACTACAGTTTAAAAGAAGTTTTACGTTGTTTTTGTTTTAATTTTTTGTGGAAGCATGTCCATGAGAATGAGGGTATGTGTATACAAAATTGGTAACATATTTTAGTGCTTTTGTGTATCAAGATTTACCTTCCATTCATTTTCCAGTGTAATATCCTTCATTGATCTATGATTGTCACTAATCACTACAGGGACAATTGTTCTCTTTTCTTATATTTTAATGTAGGTAAAGGTAAAGGTTTTCCCCTGACATTAAGTCTAGTCGTGTCCAACTCTGGGGGTTGGTGCTCATCTGTATTTCTAAACCGAAGAGCCAGCATTGTCCGTAGACACTTCCAAGGTCATGTGGCCAGCATGACTGCATGGAGCACTGTTACCTTCCTGCCAAAGTGGCACCTATTGATCTATTCACATTTGCATGTTTTCGAACTGCTAGGTTGGCAGAAGCTGGAGCTAACAGTGGGAGCTCACTCCACTCACCAGATTTGAACCACTGATCTTTTGGTCAGCAAGTTTGGCAGCTCAGCTGTTTAATCCGCTGCACCACCCTGAGCTCTATATTGTAATTTATGAAAATATTTTTACATTTATGTGTGTACCCAAGGCCTGAGGCATTCCCCATTTCCCAGCTTCAGATCAATATTGTATAAGACAGTTCTGCATGGCAGTCTCCTCCTGTAATCCCTGAAGGAGATGAGAAACTTGGTTAGTCATATGGAACTCTCTCCAGGAGTTTCAGTTCCACTTCCATAGAGAAATGAACACTCTGCACATGGAAGGAGATACATGTGGAGAGTTGAACACTCTATGATTATGGATTAGGAGCAGGAGCCCTGCATGCACAGACTGATCCATCTATGATTTTAATACTATTGTGACTTGCAGGCAGAGTCTCACTGCCAAAAAAACCCATACTGTATAAAGAAGTCTATTGAAGTCAATGAAATGTATGTCACTAAAATACTGTGCAGAATGCTAATAGTCTGTAGTTCCTGCATTAAATGTTATTGAAAGACAACGTAAGTCTATTTTTCACCTGTTTACTTCTAAATACCTATCAAAGTGTCTACTTCTCAAAACATGTGCATGATTTGGAGCAATGGAAAAAAAACACCTGAACAGAAACCTAGTTATCTTTCTACCTTTTCTAAATAATTAAAATTAATTTTCTTTTAAAAGTCCACAGGCGACTGGACAATTTTTACTAGCAGGTAATATTTTCCTTGGCATCTTCAGTACTTGAGCTTGGTTGGTTTGGTTGAAGTTGTTTAAGTTGCAATTTACATACCAGTGCGGGAAAGAATGCAAGGTTGTTGGGGGAAGAAAAGTAAGCATCTCTCATGTTAGAGATGTGCTGTAGGAGGCAAATTAAGATACAAAAGGTCATGGGAACGGAAGGAGTGTGTGTTTTGGCACTGAACCTAGAAAATTAGCAGAGATTAGCACAGCAATATGAATTTCACCATAGTGACATGCTCTCCTTACTGGCCTTGCTACATTTAACAGATTAGCCACCTTTAAATTGAGGCCTCTGACAACAATACAGCCTTGAATTGAACTTGAACTCTTTTTCAATCAAATATTCAATTAAGGGAGATTTATAGATCCATTTGATCATTACATTGTTCACCCTCCATTAGGTGAACAATGTACTAAGATATCCCCATAGCCTGACTTTAATACTTAGCCAAGATCAGAAAGAATACATGGGCATTACATTTGTTGGGAAAAGTTAAAGAGAAATATAAACCATTCCAGGAACTGCTGCATTCGTAATATCAAAGTGGGGGGAAGTCAGTGGATAAAATCCATTATGTGAGGTGTAAATTCCCTGTTCATAAAAGTGTTGGAATGCATCACTACATAACACTTCTCTCCACTTGCTCCTTTGTAAATAAAAATGTGCTATTGTGAATTGGTGAACTACACAATGGGAACCAGGAGAAAAACTAAGTGAAAGGATGTGCAAAATAGCTGGAAGAGTGGATACAATTCACTTTAGAGAAGAAATATGTGCTTGAATTGTTTCCATAGTGAATAGATCCAGCACTCAGCTGTCTTGGATGGTGCCCAAGGCAGGAGTGAAAAAAACACGAGAACTGGTCACCTTGACCCTCACAAAATGATCATGATGGCTGAGTAGAAGAATAGTTTTATGTTTTGCCTGTTGCATTTCTATGTTAGGATAGATTTGGTTTTTTATTTTAAAATGTGGCTTGAGCCTTGCAAGGCCATCTTCTGCCATGCTAATACAACCCAATTGAATAACTATTTTCAATACTGTAGGTTAGCTAGAGACCAAAACTGGATTACTTTAGTATACATCTCCAGAAACTATACCATGGACAAACCCATTATTTCACAAGAAAGATGAAATTATTATAAGGTCTTGTGAATTCCAATAGAAAATGCAGATACACACTGAATTCTCCCATTATAGTCAATGGAACTGTCAGGCTACTCATAGTGTACTCTTTAATGCAGTGGTTCTTAACCTGGGGTCCCCACATGTTTTTTCCTTCAACTCACAGAAATCCTAACAGTTGGTAAACTGCTGGGATTTCTGGGGGTTGTAGGCCAAAAACATCTGGGGATCCCAGGTTGAGAACTATTGCATTAATGAAATACCTGAATTCCACAGTTAATTATAACATTGCTATAAGGTCTGGCTAAACAGATTGGATAGATTGGAATTTAAAATAAAACATCTCTGAGTTATGGGTTGCAGGGTGGCTTGCATTTCTCAAATCTGAAAATCAGAAATTTCAGCATATTCAATTGCCAGCCCCTTATGCACACATACAGATAAAACATGTTCCTTCAAATTTGGCACCACATCAATGAAATTCAGCCATGGTGGGTACTGGATTTTCTTGATCAGGGAAGGGGGCTTAGTCTTCTAGTTGAGCTTCATATTTGTCTTTCTACACTTCTGAGTGCTCCTGGGTCCTTCTGGCATTCTTGTCTTGACATGCACCCTTTACATTTAACTAATTCCTTGAGCTTGCCTCCTGGTTTGGTTCTGACTTAGGAATTTTGTCCTAAGTCATAGTTTGTTCCACAGTTCTGAACTTTTTTCTCTAACCATGGGGATGGAAGGATTGAAACCTGGTTCCTCAATCATCTTGAATTTGCAGCCTAGACTTCATTCTTGATATTCTAATTGCTCTCAAAGACTCTGGCCCAATTTTATTAACAATTGAAATTGCCATAACAACTTGAAGCCAGAGCTTAGGAGAAAACTCTTTGCAGTCCAGGACAGGTGTCAGATATTGCCATTGTGAGACCTTGTCCCAGGATGTCATCCCAAACATTGCTGCCTTTGCCAAGTCATCTCCCTGCTTGTCCTCTTTATTGTATTTTCCTGTTTGCTGAGCAAATGAGTCATAAAAGAAACAAGCAAAGAAAAAGAAACCGCAGCTACCACTCTTATTACCTCCCTCTGGACAGGTGTGTAGATTGAGGGGGAAAGGCAATCAATAGGGAATAGAGAAAACAACAATGATATGGACCAAAACCTGGAAGTACCACTTTTGGGGGACTACAACACAGAGAATTTCATTCCAAGCATAGTCAGTCCAAAAACATACCTTTTCAAGCCACTGATATTGAACCACAGTCCATCTTGCCCAAAGTCCATGTCTATCAAATAGGGGACGAGGAGAAATTGCAATGTGCTTTTATTTGTTTTTTAAGAAGCATACATTCACGCACACACACTCATTTTATCCAATCTATCTGATATTTGACAGGATTTGTACCCTGAGATAGTATTGTAGTGCCCAAATTTCAAGCAAAACCAAAATTACTAAACCAGAGGATGGGCCTGGTTGGTAAACAAAGGTGAAATCTTTGAAGATAAAAAAAAAGCTGTTATGATGTAAAATGAAATGACTATGGCAAGTGAAAACAAAATGGTATTTTCTCCATTGCATATACATACACTTATGTAGCTACTCTCAATGAAGCTGTTAAAAAAATGAAAAGAAAAAGTGACAAGTATTTCCCTATGCATGAAGCATGTTCTTTTATGGGCCTTCTAAATAAATGAGCAATGCTCTCTATAATATACTCCTTGATTTATTTCTTAGTCTAAATATTGACTTGGGGCTCTCACAAAGTCCGTTAGTCATGCTCAGCAGTGCCAGATTTTATAAAGGCTGGTTTCATGAGAACCACATAATCAGTTCACAAAATATGCCAAGATGGACTCCAGCATTTGAAAAAAACATTAGAATAACAGAGCATTATATAGTGGGGAAACATGCACTAGCTATTAATCCTATGGATTAATGCTACATAGGATTTTTTCCTCAGAATTATTGAAGCAACCCACCTTGAGTGGCTGATTAATTTTAAACATCTAATATGCCATTCTGAAAGTAATATACAGGCTGTCCCCGAGTTACAAACTACTTATAGTTACAAAGGGGGGGGGGGGTGAGACAACAGGAAGTGAGAGAAATCTACTCCTTGGAAGGGAAATTCACTCCTGAAAGAGTTATCAGGGAAAAGAGTGTCCCAACTGAAGCTCTATCACCAGTCCTTGTTTCCACAACAAACATAATTTTTCAAAATCCAATAATCACAGGGACAGAAAGTGAGGTGAAATTTCTGAACAGGAGCACAGGCAGCAAAACAAACACCACAGGGGTGTTTTTTATCATGTCAGAAGGGACTTGAGAACATACTGCAAGTCGCTCCTTTTCCGACTTACATACAAATTCAACTAAAGAACAAATTTAAAGTACCTATTTTGAGCGTAATTTGGAGACTGCCTGTATGCTACTGTGAGCAAGGACATGTTCTTTAGTACTGCTAGAAGTATGAGCCACATAAAAATAGTGAAGTTTATCAGATTCATATATTTTATTTTTGTTCAAAAGGATGACTAATAATTGAAGGTAAAAAACCCTAGGTAAAATAATGCAGCATTTGCAGTGGTGAAACCTGGCTGGGCTGTTCTGATGTCATGGAACCTCTACAAACATCTTATTCTAAGATACGGTGTACAAGTTGGATAAATTATACCAAAGTATTGTCAAAGGCCATTATGTCATTCTCTATATACGTACAAGCTTAATTTCACAGACAGAGCTCAATTTGTTAAGAAATATACTCTATGAAATTGATGATAAAAATAAAACATGCTACACTTCACTCTTACCACAACATGAGACACACCACATTCTTCATTCAAAACAATACATAATGACACATATAAGCCTTCTGGAATAAAATAGTACACATATAATGATCAGATTACTCAGAACATGATTACCTTATCATTCCATTAGATATTCTCCATATTAATGGCAGTTACAGATTATTTTTCAATAGGTTGAAAAGACATTTCCATTTCCCTGTGTTAATTGCTTACAATAGGTTAATAAATGTAATTTCTTTCCAAGCTTCAACAACCTCAGTCCAAAAGATTGAAAAACATTGAATCTCATTGTACCCTTATCTCTTCTTTGTTGTGTTTTAAAAAGACATTGTATTGATTCAGCCAAGAGTAAACATTCATAATTACTAAAAATTTAAATGCAAATACAATACAAGCCATGGTAAGACTGAGTTGACATACTCAAATGGCTATCCAGGAACAGTCTATTATTGGGAGAGCTGCAAGGCACTATGCATTTTACATGGTTTTTCACACTTCATGCCTTCTTTGACAAAAAGTCATTTGCAAAAATATATATTGTGTCAAAAATATTAAATCTACAAAAATACCATTCTTTGCACAAGACATTGTATTTTGCAGGAAATGCTGTTGTACAAATGACATTTTCTAATAGTTCTTATTTACAACAACAACAAATCACCTGAACTGTACAAAACCTTTCAAAATCTTGTCAAGTCAAGAGAAAATGTTTGATTTTTGTTGTTCTTCTTATGTATAAGAAGAAAATTGGCAAACATTTATTTTGTTAGTCCTAAGTAAGGTAACCTTTTAAAAGAAGACATGTCTGGCTAATGGGTCATTTTCAAAGGAGAGTTGACAGGAGAATCATGCACTACCCTTAATGCCTGCCAAAATCTGTCAGAAGACAAAATATCCCTTGTACACAGTGCTTCCACTCTTCACAATATAAAGAAAAACACATTTGGAAATGGCTTATTTTTGTCCTAATTATCTCATTCAATCCTTGCATTCTACTCAATCATAACAGGATGCAGGTATTATGTTGCTTATCTGTGTTACACTCAGAAGCCTACACTCCAGGGATTACTATAAGATCACCAATTCCATTATTTGCTGCCATCTTTTTTTTCTCATTCTGAGAAACTCATTTACACACAGTATATACAGTTATAGTCTGAATATTATTCTACAAATGCTTGAAACTGTAACTTAGGATTCACATTTTATGGATATCAGCTGCCCAAATACAAGCTGCCAGGTCAAAACCCCTTAAATCATGGGAAAATGAAAAGAAAAATGAATGAGCCAGCCAAACAGGATGACCTAAACATCTTTGTCATTAATTATAATCACATTTTCAGAAAGGCACCGTAACAAAGACTTGGAGTCTAGAGGCAGTAGAGGGTTTATTGTAGCTTATACTCCTAAGTACTCCCAAGAATTAGGGCACACAGCAGGGTTCTTTCACTGAAAGATATACAATGCCAGCATTACATGATGTAAAATGTTTACAATTCGATATGTCACACCCTAATTTCAATTAGGACAATGCAATTCCAATCTCCTGTCTTTCAGCCCTTTCTGCCAAAGAATGCACATCCAATTGAACAGCATACACGTTGAATGTTCCCCTTGTTGACAATAGCTCTATGTAATTGATATGGAGGGGAGATAGTGCTCTAGAATCCTAAATTTCTCTCCATAAATTAGCTGTCCTGAGAATTACAATTGTCCATATTCTTCCCCCAATCTTCTCTTACATTGCTAATATTTTCTCATTCTTAGACCTACATTTTCCTGCAAGATATAATGTCACTCATCAAAAATAACACTGTGACATCATTGTGGATACAAATGATACATAACCAATCATATAGCTAATCAGTTTGATCATTGGCAAGCGATGCAAATTTAGGGTGAATCAGTATGCCATCAGTTGTCTCACACAACCAGAAAGATGAGGATAAATAATGTCTTTAAAACTCTGTCCAACCTGTTCATATGAAAGTTAAACATGGGATAGGGGTGCAGACTACCTCAGCTTCACATGTAGACTCCAGGTTTTGGCCAGATAACTACTTTTACTTCCCAACAAATGCAGAATGCTTGAGAACAGCATTTGTTATGGTCAGAGTCCTCGATGGTGCAGTGGATTAAACCGCTGAGCTGCTAAACTTGCTGACCGAAAAGTTGGTGGTTCGAATCTGGGGAGCGGAGTGAGCTCCCACTATTAGCCCCAGCTTCTGCCAACCTAGCAGTTCGAAACATGCAAATATGAGTAAATCAATAGGTACTGCTTCTGCGAGAAAGTAACAGCACTCCATGAAGTCATGCTGGCCACATGACCTAGGATGCATCTACAGACAAAATCTTCAGCTTAGAAGTAGAGATTAGCACCAACCCCCAGAGTCGGAAACTGGACTTAATGTCAGGGGAAAACCTTTACATTTACCTTTACTTGTTATGGTCATTCATTGCATGAGAGAAGCCTCCCACAAGGATGGTAAAACATCAAAACATCCAGGCGTCCCCTTGGGCAACGTCCTTGCAGACGGCTAATTCTCTCACACCAGAAGCAACTTGTAGTTTCTCAAGTCGCTCCTGACTTGGAAAAAAACTGTTGCTACTGTCCTGGTGAAAAGGGTAACATGGGCCATGTGAATTTCTCCTTATTGAATGAATGAACCACAAAGATAAAGTGTTCAAACATTTTTAAGTATTAGATGTGGAGAAAAATCATTGTCATGAGGTGTGGAGAAGAAAGCATTGAAGAAGTTTGTCTGGGCATCTCTGTTACCTGCCATGTGTGGCAGAAATGGAAAAGCCATGGCCTTTCCCACCATCAAAATGCTATATTCGGGATAATTTCTCTTGTTCTTTTTTTTCCATCAAAACAGAGGAGAAATGCAACTTCATATGTCTTATTGGAAGAGAGAGCTTCATTCTATTTGTGACCTTTTGAATGATTACAAGCTCTAGAATTAAACACTTTCTTAGGCCAGAAGTGATTTATATCCTAGCAAAGTTGCAGACTGCAACAATATTTTTCCTTTGTGGGAAAGAATGCCTTATAAGTGAGGGCTTTGTTTGTCTACCCCACTGTATATGGAAAATATGAGTGTGCACTTTTACAGAGAATGCCTAACCATGAATTATTTATACTGGAATCCGACCCATCTGTAAATCAGACTCTGTTGCTGCGTGGTATTTTGTTTGGCATTTAGATTGGGAAAAGGGTAATCATGTGGAAGCTTTCTACGGAAGCCCTGTTCTCATGTCCAATGTGGGCAGACTGAATGATGCTGGGGAAGGTAACAGGATTCTGGTGGCAGGTCTTGGCTGCAGTCTTTACATATGAAGCCTGGGCTTGAAAAGTTACTCTGCATGCTGGTAGAGATTCTGGGAGTTATATTCCGAAAAAGGTAACATTTCCGAATTTGGTATTCAGCAGCTCTTCTGTACAAGTTCTGCAAATGTAAATCTTGTAGCCATATCACAACAGGGTTCCTATTTCTGCTGGACGTGAGGGTCCTTTCATATTATACGAATTAAGCACTGTGATTATGTTTTAACCACTATGGAAATGTTGGGTTTTTTTTAGATCCTGGAATTTGCCATTTACAAAAGGACATTTAGAATTCTTTTCCAAACAGCTCTTGCACCTCTCCAAACTACAAACACCAGAATTCTGTAGAATGAAACTATGCTATTAAAGTAGAATAATAGTTTTATAATAATATAGTATGAGAGACCCTCAATATTTTGGAAACATAGCAATGGACATACAATTTGGGCATGCAAGTATGTGCTGTACATTGGAGGTGGGCTTTGTTAGAGAGAGCTTACTCTTCCCCCTTCCCCCATATCCAAATCTTTGGCATGAATCAGACCATCACATCCAGCATTCTGTTCAGACAGTGGTCACTCAGGCCCCATCTACACTGCCAAATAAAATCCAATTATCTGCTTTGAACTGGATTATATGACAGTGTAGACTAATAAAATCCAGTTCAAAGCAGATAATCTGGATTTTATCTGGCAGTGTGGATGGGGCCCCAAAAGTCTACATCAGTGGTTCCCAACCTTTTTTTGACCAGGGACCACTTGACCAGGGACCACTCTCCAACATTAATACCAAAAGGGTTATAAATCAGTTTTTGTACAGGCTGATTTACAAAGCCTTCACTACTTTCTATTAAGAAATTAGGGGAAAGCACTACTTGAACCTCCAGGAAAAAAAGAGAAACTAAAACTTGATGGATTTCTAAAAGCTATGTGATCACAATTACTACGTACCATGGATAAGGATAGGGTAATGCTCCAGTTGAAGCTTTTGATGATTATGAAGTACTAGCTTCATGATGTAAAAACACAGTCTGGATGACCATATCTTTTGGGGCCAAATTTGGTGTGTTTTGGTTGTGTACTTTTGTTGTTTAAGATAAGGGGGAAACTATCAGAACATTTATATATATATATATATATATATATATATATATATATATATATATATTTGCAAGTATACAACTTTGAGCATGAGGAAACAGGATATACACACCATAAGTATGAGGAAGGACCATACATAAGCAATGTTACTTTGTAGTGTCATTCCCAACTCCATCACCTTCAGTAGTTCAAACCACTGTAGAACTTCATGAAGCATCTCCACATTAGCTAGCTATAAAAACTCACACACTGGTGGCAAAGTTCAAATACATAAAGCTATTTAATACCAGATCCAAGCAGATAAAATGACTTGTTTTTACCCATTCCACTCTGATTATACTATTTCCCAAGGTTTTCAGTGGCCAGATCTAAGTATCCAGGTATAGAAGCCAAATGACTGGCAGCTAAATCTTTCTGCTGTGCTAATGCTGAGACTACATCTTTTACTTTACAAGGCAGCAGGCTAGCTTATGGAGTGCAGGTTAAACTACTCAGTACCCAACTCATTCTTCCAGCACTCAAATGTTTCCTTCTACCTGACAGACACTCCTTAATAACCTGAGTAGCCCTGTTTTCTGCTCTACTTTTCCCCATCTTGACTGGTCTGCCATCATTAGCCTTATCCGTTACATGGTTTCACAGCTGCCACTGCTTGTGACAATGTTGGGATAGTCTTGTGACACTGTTACTCATTCAGATATCACATTCATTTTCAACACATCTTGCAGAATTTGCTTTTTTGTACCTAAAATCCTAGCTGGCAGTGCACTGCTACAACTTAGGTCTACTTGGGAGTAAGTCCTACTGAGTTCAGTAGTGTTTACTCCAAAGTGGCATTAAGGAGCACAGCCTCATTTATACCGTAGTTTTTAAATCTGGATCCAATGCACTCTATTGTGAGATCTTGAAGAAAGATATGAGGTGCCAGTGGTTAATCATAAAAGCCCTTGCAGAGGTGATGAAATATGGCTTTTCTGGTGATGAGTCAATTGTAAACAATTTTGTTTGAAAAGGTACATGTCATTCATTTTCCTTTCATCAACAAGGGAAATATTAAATTTAGTTGAAGCAGGACTGAAAGTTAATCTATAAATAGGAAATGTGGGATGCCAAAAGAGAACTGTGAGAAGGTGAAGATGACTGAGTTAATGCTTCACCACACAGAGCTTTGGGCCTTCCTCTGCCTAATGGAGCATAGCAACACACAAGTGAGATCACTGCCATGGATGGTTTAGCAACAAGCCATTGCTTTATGGGCCAATCTTTGGTATTTTTTCTCTTACTGAATTTTTTTCCTTTTCTTTGGGAGTTCTATCAGGCTTTGTTAAACTTAAGGTCACTGAGAAAGTGGTCCCTTGAAGCAGAACAAATAAATTTAATTAACTATAATAGTTCTGTCAAGAACTGTTATAGGGCAAATAATCTCATAAAACCTCACAATCACATAAAAACCACAGAAATAAACAGGCTGTTATTGAAAGGGCACAAGGGTTTTGGAAAAGCACTAAGTAAAATGTCAGAGTTGCATGAAGTACTATATAATATCAATGACAAACTTTATCTAATAAAGAATTTGCTTTGGATTGCCCATGGCATATCTTAATCATTATTATTGGTAATCTTGATTATACAGTCTTCTATTATTAACAGGAATTTAATAAAGTAACTTTAGTTTTAGTGATCCAGATAGATTATGATGAGTGATTGACAAATTAATGTATTAATTTGGACCATGTGTAGCATCTGTGCAAATATAATTTCTCTTACACGGGTTACCATTGCCTTTTATTGTTTTGCCTATATTCTTCCTATGAAATTTCTCTTGTATCAAATAGCATCATATTTAGAATTGCCAAAATGGTAGCTTTTGCCTCATAATGCCACAATATGTATCTATATAAAGGTTAGAATTTAACTTGCAGCTGGCTACTATGGGGATATTAGAGATTGTAAAATTATTGTCCCCAAGATAGTTTAAAATAAAATAATAAAACAAATTGTTGGTGTTGTTATATGCCTTTGAATCATTTCCAACTTATGTCAATCCTATGGTGAATTTATCACAGGGTTTTCTTGGCAAGATTTCTTCAGGGGTATGTGTGTATTGCTATAGCCTTCCTTTGAGTCTGAGAAAATATGACTTACCCAAAGTCACCCAACTAGTTGCCATGACTGTGTGGGGATTTGAACCCCGAACTCTGGAGTCCTAGTCCAAAACTCAAATCACTGCACCACAGTGGTTCTTGCCTCTTTAATTTTGTGAAAAAATGTTTATATCACATTGAAACAATTACATGAAGGAGGAATCAGAGTCATGTCCAGTTGTTCCTTTCTTGGCTTCTGGGTGCTCTACATATCACTGGATGAGATCCAATAAATTTATGTCTTGACATCCAAGGCTCTCTATCCATGTGAGCTATTCCACAGAACAAATCTCTTACTGAATGTTTCCCACCAGACATTTGAAGAATGGAGTATTTATGTTTGTATTTGAAAAACAGCACTAACAGACTTGGTGTGATGTATGGAATTTGAGACAGTTGCTGTTTTGGTCAAAAGGTAACAGGGTGTTTAAATGGCATGTTAGCTGTGAGAACCCTATGGTAGTGTTTACAATACAAGCAGTGCATACCCTACAAGGGCTGCTATGAGCATACTTTTTTGGTTTTTGACAAATATTTAATACCATCTGGAGTGTGAATGAAGAACTTGGCACTTGTAACAACAGGCTTGGGTTGAAACCACACCAAATGTTTTCAATACGTTTGCTGAATTTGACACTCGTTTAAAAATTCAGCAAGGGATGAGAAACATTTGTCCCTCCAGATGTTCTTGGTTTGTAGTTTGCATCATTTCACTAGATATGCTAGCTAGAACTGATGAAAATTGCTATCGAAAAGCATCTATTTGGACAATCCAATTATATTGTTCAACTACACTGCATATCAAACTTTGGATTTGTACTACCAGGAAATATATTATGGTTGTACAAAAAACTTATAGAAGATCATTGCAGATGGTGCTGAGTAAATTTATATAATTACAGGCAGTTCCCAAATTACAAAGAAGATGGGTTCTGTAGGTTTGTTCTTAAGTTGAATTTGTATTAAGTTGGAACAGGTACATTTTAAGTGTAATTCCAGCCAATATATATATAGCTTTGGATAGCACAAGCAAGGCTTGACACCCTTGCTGTCTTTGCTCCTATTCACAAGATTTCACCTCACTCTTTGTCCTTGTGATAATTTGATTTTGAAAATTTGGCTTCTTCTGAAAACAAGAGTTGCTGATAAAGCTTCAGTTGAGACACCTTTTCCCCATGATAACTCTTTCAGGGGTGAATTTTGTTACTGATAAATGATGATAAATGGAAGCTCTTACATATGTACGCGATCCAGAGTCACCCGCAGAACAATGACATGCCACTCAGGTTTACAGAACAAAAATACAGGAACTTTACTGATTCCAAGAGATCAAAAAACAGTAATATTTACAATGGTCCCTCTGATTACTTACAGAAGTCCATAATCATAAACAGTCCTTTCTCAGTCCACAAGTCTGCTTCAGAGAAGAATATAGTCATGGTTCTTCACCCTCTTTTCTCAGCAGCAAACAGACCTCAAAATAGCAAGGCCTCTCTGGGTACACTGCTCTCTAGCAGTACTCAGTCAGCACTGAAAAACTTGTCCAAACTGGTTCTGCAGCAGCAGAACAGAAACAGTATCAAATCAATCCCAGGTCTTTGCAGGCTGAACCTATCAGCTTCATACACTTCATTTTACAGTTAACACACACAGCCCAGTGTCTTTGCAAACTATGACAAATTTCGCTTCCTAGGGATAGATTTTTCTCACTTCCTGTTGTATCACCCCTGTTTGTAACAATGACTCATTTTTAAGTCAGATGTTTGTAACTCAGGGACTGCCTGTATTGCTTACCAGTAATGGCTAGTGGCTTCCATGTCAGTTCTGCAATCAATCTATTCCAGGGGCCATCCAAGGTGCTGAATCTAGTTAATGGATAGAGTGTAGCATCATACAGCATTCCTACAAAATTTGAATGAAAGCCTGGAGAAGATCCATCAGCCCTCTAGCAAGGAAACCACCAGCCACTAGAGCTATTTATGCTGGTGGAAAATGATGTAGTTCTTTCCAGATCTCCAGTTTCATGTTTTGTTGGGATTGGTGGTTACTAAAGTCTGCAGTTACTAAAACTATATCTACCACAGATGGAGATTCTGAACAAATAGATCACTTGAACAGTAAAAGAGGTTAGATGATCTGCATTTCTTATGGATGAATGAATATAAGATTTCTGAGTCATTTAAATAAATTTCCATATATGGTATTTAGCCTTTTGCTGCGTCCAGATTAGTTAATGAAAATTTTTGTTATCATGGCCCATATTTGGTGGGTTATGGAAGCAGATTTTTTTAAATTTTGATTTGATTTGATTAACATCCTGCATTTCTTCCAAATGGGATTCAAGGCAGTAAACTAACATCTAAAACAATGTAGAGTACAAAGATTAACCAAAGAAACATTAAACCATACATTCGATTAAAGCATACTTTAAAGCATTGAAAATTAAAACAATTAAAATGCATACTTCATGTTGAAAACAGCACTCACAGTTGCATATTGATCTGCCCTTGTCAATAAAGGCTGAAGGCCTGTTTAAAAAAGAAAGGTTTTGCTTGCCAGCAGATAACAGAGAGGGGACAGACTGGGCCTCCCATGGAAGGAAGTTCCAAAGCCTAAGAGCAGCCACTAAGAGGACTCTCTCTTCCAAGCCTGAGAAGGTGATAGGATGGAATGAAATTCCTACTCCCAAAATCATAAGACTTGGCCGGTCTTGAGAGAGAGATCTGACATTAATTTCAAAGAGCATCATGTGGAAGAAATACAATGAGAAATACCAGAAGAAATTGCACAAGAGGGCAACATGTTACAGTTTTCTCATACCAGTTTACCAGCAATCGATCCCAAAGGGACTTCACAGAATGCCCTAAAAACACTTACTAAAGATACTGTTGCTTAATGTTGCATACTGTCATGTACATTGTGGCTATTTCAGAATGATTCACTTCTCCTCATGCTCTGTGGTTTCAAGACTCATTCCGGGATAAAGCTGTGTCAGTTGTGGTGGGGTAGCAAATTACTTCATGAATGTCCATAATGACAAGCATGTCCATAAATTATCTGGTGACAGGATTAATTCACAAACCTAAACCAGATGTTGTGGTATGAATGACGAGGAGAATATGATGGTTAACACAAAGTATTCCTTTGCAAACAAGAGCAAAAACAGAGGCCAAGGAACAGAACAGCTAGAGTTTTGTGGAGAAAAGAGAAAGCAGTTCATCAGTCCATGCTTTGTTTTACTCGTACTAGCTGGTGGGCTTCCTCACAGCAAGGAATCACTTTCTATGCTTTTTTGGGCCACCTACAAGGTCCACATGGAAGGATGGATGCTGAGGGAGAGAGCATGGAGGAACTGGTCTTCAAGATGGGGTGGAGAATGTGAGGAAGTGGCATTTGCCTTGGGGTGCTCTTGAACTCCCTTCTCATATCTACACTTGCAGACTTTCTGTGGAGAGGGAAGTATTGGAATCAATCCTGGGGATATGGAGAGCCCACTGTAGTCAGACAAGGTAGAAAGCCCATTCGAATATTTGAAAGGGATTCTGACCACAACTGAATCCAAGTAGCAGTAATTAAAATAAGGAGTAGTTTGGACATATCATTGTCACATCTTATTATGATAGCCAGATGAAGATCCTATCCCAGTGAATTACACAATCTTAATATCTCCTCTGTTGAGAAAAGATCATATGAATTATCCTACATAATCAATGAGAGTGGAAATGGTGTAGTGGTTTGAGCATTGAACAACACTCCTGGAGGCCAAATTCCCACTCAGCCATGGAAACTCTCTGGGTGACATTAAGCAGGTCACACACTCTCAACCTCAAGGGAAAGCAGAGGCAAACCTGCTGTGAATAAATCTTGCCAAGAAAATTTAATGATAAGTTTGCCTTAGGATTGTCATATGTCAAAAATGATTTGAAGGCACAACAAACGTGCCTAGTGATCTATTTATTTAAAAACTAAGTTGCTATATTAACTTATCATTTGAATTCTGTTGAAAGTGCTGTTTTGATCATCAATTGTTCATTATTTTTCATAGAACACAAAGTTCTCCAAATTTGGGGATAATTTTTAACAAAGGGTCATATGTCTTCAAAATTGACCCTGAATGGACAACCTTCTAGTTTCCATCTGTATGTTGCCATAGCATATTTATATTGCTATCTTATTTGCATGTTAAATCTATTGTACTACGCAAGGAATAGTATTGAGATAGCCACCATAATCCTTGGCAATTTAGTGGAAGAAGCCTGATTTGAAAGTTTAGATCAGATTGGCTCATGCAGATTTCATAATAAGTTCAGCAGTTCAGTTCTTACTGTACAATGCAATGTGTAACAGAGCCAAAGTTGAAAATCCTTTTCACAGAACAAAAAAAAGGATGGGAGGGATTTTTTACAAAGTGCCTGTGGAAGGAAATGTGCTTGGCTTTTGATTTTGTTTTAAAGAACCAACAATAAAAAAAATCAAATGAGCTAGTTGTTACCATAAAAGTAGATATGTAGAACCTTGCCTTTCCAACCAAACAGAAAGCAGCTGTTCTGTCTTCTTACTTCTGACATGTTTAGTCATTCAGAGCCATGGCATCAAATGGAGAGGATCAGCATGCGAAAGCAGTCAGGGCTCATTTATTCAGGGTTTTTCACTGACAGTAAATCCCAGATTTGTAAAGTGCTGTATCTTTTGCCACAAGCGTCTCCAGTGCATGAGAACAGGTAGAGATTAGAGGCCTCCGTTTCAGGCAGAGGTTTTGTCTGAGAGAGGATTACATTTTAACTTTTGTGTCTGTACAAGGAAGTAATTGAAGCATAGCAATTGATAGCTTTGATCCTATTGTTATTAACTTATCAGTAGCACACTACATGCTTTTCAATTTACAACGAGCTCACAAGGGTCTTCATCCAGACAGCTAACCACAGCTTGGAAAAATTAGTATTTTGGACTACAATAAGAGGAGGAGCAGTAATAGTAGTATCCTAATGTGTTCCAAAAGTGGAATGTAAGATTGTTCATAATTTAAAAGAACAATATAATTTAAAAATATAAGAATTGAAATTAAAATAGAATTAAACTATTCAAAATGATAAAACAAATGATATGTTGGACTCCATTATAGAGGGCATCAAAAGCATCAAAACTGCCTCCTTGGATCTCTGTTCTGTTGTAAGAAAGCACTGACTATCCTCTTCACTTGAACAGTCAGTCCCACTCTGGCCAGTATAATAAGCCTGGGAGGGCAAGGAGCTGGCGCACATTTGTTGGCTGTTGCTTCTCCAAGGACACCTGCCTAATGCCTACATCCTCAGGCTCCACAAACTGAAAAATACAACTCTCAGGTTCCTCAGTGAGTATACTCTTTAAAGATGCAGGGATTTATTGCCCAAAGTGTGATTTTTCTGAACTCAGCCATTTACAAATCCTGACGTGCTTAGCTTCAGCAGTAGAAATGTATCATAGGACTACAGATAATCTTGAGAAGCACCTAGCAGTTACTTACTAGCTACCAATATCTTTAATATTTATAGATACATTGTTTCTAATGCTGTTTTTTTACTTTGCACATTGTAATTATTGCAAAATTGCTTAACTATTTTAATAGAAAGAGGCATCAAAACATTTAAAGAATAACAACTAATACGAACAATACACTAAACGACACCTGCTGAGTTTTAAGTCAAATAAAAAATATGCCAAACCATATTCACTAGTGTTCATTTTGTGCCTATTTAAAATCCCCAGTGGTGCTATGGGTTAAACTCTTGTCCTGGGACGACTGATTGACTGACAGGTCAGCAGTTCAAATCCAGGGAGCAGGATGAGCTCCCGTCTGTCAGCTCTAGCTCCCCATTCAGGGACATGAGAGAAGCCTCCCACAGGATGGTAAAACATCAAACGTCCGGGCGTCCCCAGGGCAATGTCCTTGCAGACGGCCAATTCTTGCTGTTTCTCAAGTCGCTCCTGACACAAAAAAAGGGGGGACAAATTATGAGCAATATTTTTATCTGCTCTTTGAATCACCTGCTTCACAATGTGATTTGAAAATGATACTGGAAGAATGACTAGAAAGCACTCAGCACTGACTTCTCCACAGCTCATAAATGGGTGAGGTTACTAGGCACTTGTGTTAAAAACCAGCCATTTGTACATTTTGCCAGATATGGAAACTGGGGGTGAAGAAACTTCAGACTGAAGCCACTATAGGTCAATTCTTTTGCTTCAAAAACAGCATGAACCATTAACACATCACAAGTCACAAGTGTATAGAAGGTTTCACTGAGTTGGGAGAGACAGGGCATTTCAAATATGTCACCAGAGTAAATAATATCTATATTCCCAATGATTATACTCTGAAGTTTTCCAATAACTCTTGCAGTTTAAAGTGATTTGGAATGGCTTGCTCATGCAATGAATACAGTATTTGAGATCAATAACATTAACAAAAGACCCGCACATGGTAGACATGAAAATTACTGAAAATTGTTTCTTGATATGCATCCTTCATTTCTGAATTCAGCTTGGGCTGTGGCTTCAGTATCTGTCATGATGTACCTCTGTAAAATCCATATAATGCTCTTGTAGTTAACAGCGGGTCTCTACCATGACCAGGTAAAGAAAGCCAACAGTGAGAGATGATACAGCTAGAGATCTATCATCAATATCTCATAGTTCAATAAAATGTATATTTTAATACATATTTGGAGGAAGGCTTTCTTTTCCCCTGTTTAATAGATATCCTAAGCACTTAATTATTTCTTCAGAGACATCTAAAACAAACATGTAGTTTTATGTGTTGGTGAAGGCTTTCATTGCTGGAATCACAGGGTTGTTGTGCATTTTCCGGGCTGTATGGCCATGTTCCAGAAGTATTCTCTCCTGACGTTTCTCCCATATCTATGGCAGGCATCCTCAGAGGTTGTGAGGTATATTGACCTCACAACAAAGCTCACAACCTCTGAGGATACCTGCCATAGATGTGGGCGAAATGTCAGGAGACAATACTTCTGGAACATGGCCATACAGCCCAGAAAACACACAACAACAAGGTAGTTTTAGTTTGTGTTGTGTTTTTCTCCTTATATCTATATATATAAAAGAGTGATGGCATCACGGCAATTCACAAAACAACAAAAGTACAGGCCCCCCAACCTCAAAATTTGACAACATAACCCATCATCCACGCCTCTAGGTTGATACAACAAAAAGAAAAGAAAAATAAAGTCCTAATTAGAGGGAGAGCAATAATTTTTTTTATCCAATTGCTGCCAGTTTAGAGGGCTAATCTCTGCCCACTTGGTTGCCTAGCAACCAAGGGACAGCCAGGTTTCAGTTAGGGGACAGGCAGATTTAGGCCTCACTTAGACTTCTTCCACAGATTATCTAATTTGCACTGGATTATATGGCAGTGTAGACTCAAGGCCCTTCCACACAGCTATATAACCCATTTATAATCTTATATTATCTGCTTTGCACTGGATTATCTTGACTCCACACTGCCATATAATCCACTTCAGTGTGCATTTTATACAGCTGTGAAGAAGGGGCCTCATATAATCCAGTTCTAAGCAGATAATTTAAGATTATCAATATACAGTAGAGTCTCACTTATCCAACGTAAACATGCCAGTAGGATAAGTGAATATGTTGGATAATAAGAAGGGATTCAGGAAAAGCCAATTAAACATCAAATTAGGTAATCGTTATACAAATTAAGCACCAAAACATCATATTATAGAACAAATTTGACAGAAAAAGTAGTTCCATGCGCAGTAATGCTATGTAGTATTTACAATAGAGTCTCACTTATCCAACGTTCTGGATTATCCAACACATTTTTGTAGTCAATGCTTTCAATATATCGTGATATTTTGGTGCTAAATTCATAAATACAGTAATTACTATATAGCATTACTGTGTACTGAACTACTTTTTCTGACAAATTTGTTGTCTAACATGATGTTTTGGTGCTTAATTTGTAAAATCATAACTTAATTTGATGTTTAATAGGGTTATCCTTAATTCCTCATTATCCAACATATTCGCTTATCCAACGTTCTGCCGGCCCGTTTATGTTGGATAAGTGAGACTCTACTGTACTGTATTTACAAATTTACCACTAAAATATCACAATGAATTTAAAACACTGACTACAAAAACATTGATTATGAAAAGGCAGACTGCGTTGGATAATCCAGAACATTGTATAAGCGAATGTTGGATAAGTGAGATTCTTCTTTAATATGAAATAATTACTGGGATAGAATAATGCAGAACAATATAATCTCTAAAACCGGGACAGTAAATAAACAGGGGAATTCCACACAGGAAACAATCGGGGCCAGCTAACACCTCCCAACAAAGTATTCCCATCATCAAAGTCTGGCAAATCCTGTTTTCTCAGGGCCACAGACAGTAGAAGCACATAAAATATCGCAAACAACACCACTCTGAAAACAAGGGAATTCCAGACAGGAAACCATCAGGGCCAGCTAACACCTCCCAACAAAGTATTCCCATCATCAAAGTCTGGAAAATCCTCTGTTTTCTCAGGACCACAGACAGTAGAAGCACATAAAATATCGCAAACAACACCACTCTGAAAACAAGGGAATTCCAGACAGGAAACAATCAGGGCCAGCTAACACCTCCCAACAAAAAATTCACTCAGGGAGGAAACAGCCAGGCTTTAAAGCTGCAAGGCCATTACATCCTAATCATTTTTCCTAATTGCAGCATTCATACTTGCCTCCAACAAACAAAAAAAACCAATCAGAAATATTGTATATTCACAACCTTTAGGAAATAATATCCCCTGATGGCGCAGCGTGTTAAAGCGCTGAGCTGCTGAACTTCTGGACCGAAAGGCCACAGGTTTGAATTGGGGGAGCGGAGAGAGCCCCCACTGTTAGCCCCAGCTTCTGCCAACCCAGAAGTTCGAAAACATGCAAATGTGAGTGCATCAATAGGTACTGCTCCGGCGGGAAGGTAACGCCGCTCCATGTAGTCATCCCACATGACCTTGGAGGAGTCTACGGACAACGCCGGCTCTTCGGCTTAGAAATGGAGATGAGCACCAACCTCCAGAGTCAGACACGACTGGACTTAATGTCTGGGGAAAACCTTTACCCTTGACCTTAACTACCACCAATTCCTCAATACTTTATTTCCCATACCACCATACTTCGCCACAGCATCGCGTGGCCGGGCACAGCTAGTGTTGTTATATATTAGAATTTTCAATAAAGCTTAACCTTTAAAAATAAAATAAATATGCCATTTGAAAACATGAAAGCATGTGAGTCAGTTCTCAGAAGCAAGCATTTCAAAAATGCCTACTTTTAAAAGATATATTTCCATCCCCCATAGTATTTTTTAACTATTTACCAAGCCCTCTTTCAAATGATTGTATTTTTATTTTAGCTTAGCATAATAATAAAACACAGTACTGCCTGAGGAATGCAGTATGAATGTATAAATATTCTGCAATGTTCCAAATAGTCTTCCTTGAATTGTTTGCTGGAATTTTAGTAAATCAAAACCACTTTGCATTTCCAGTTAAAAATGCAAAGAGGATAAAAGAGTATCTCTCCCTTAAATAGAAACACAAGAGTCAGCTTCATGTGGAAACTGGGTGTACTTTTTCCAAAGCAAGAAAGTGAATACTCTTCTTTGTGAGATGTGAAGGCCAGAAAGAAGTGTGAGCTTCTTTGGAAGCTTTGTCTCATAATGCTTTCAAGAACACATGAAGCTGTCATTAGCAGATAAAGTAACAGTGTGCGGCAGTAAGAATGGCTCTTGGGGCATGCCATGGCCTCTCTGAATTGCTTTTTTAAAGCAGTATAAGTATGTGAATAGTAGCCACTTTATAAAATACAAATTGTTTGGTCTGAGATGGAAGCTTCCATATACTCAAATTCAAAACCAAGTCCTCAGGCATCCTGTTTTAGGATTCTTGGAACTTGTGAGTTGTGTTGATGGGATTGTGAAGTCTGGGATTTACAGAATCAGCTGATAAGCACAAGTGGAAAATGGGAGATAAGAAGATCACATCTGATCTACAGTCTTACATGATGGACTTGGGAAGGCGGGGAGATCCTATCTGTTAGAGAATAGAGCACACTTGGTTCCAAACCACACTGAAATGTTTAAAAAGTACTTTGCAGCTCACACATTTCCTGTTTCATGTCAAAGTTTGCTTTGCCTCTGCTTTGACCATGACCCTTCCTTTCATTTTTATGGGCTGTTTTGTTGTCTCATTAATTCTCAGCTTCACACTGACTGTGCCACAGTGATGCTGGTGCAAGATAAGAAAGCTAGAGGGGAAGAGGAAATCATTCCACTTATTGTCTGGTTTAGGAACAACAACATTTGAATGCAACAGTCATCGCTTTGATATTATTGAGGTGCAGATGTCTTATGTCTTCAAACAAAATGCAGGTGTCCAAACAATATAAAATATGTTTCTGGGTTTCAAGAGTTTATAGTGATTAGTAAAACAACTGTTAAATAAACTGGCCTTCCCATCTATGGGCTGGGGAAAAATCCCACCCTAAGGGCTTGGATTGACCTCTATAGCCAATAAATATTTTAATCCTCAAAAACAAAAATGAATACATGAACTTCATATTTCAGCCCACCAACAGCTTTTTAAAGTTCAGACACAGGGCAGTGAGTGGAATTGTGGTTAATGTTGTTCATGCAACAGGGAGAGCAAGTGTGGCTTGCAAAATTGATTACACTTGCAAGCAGGCCTGTAGCAAGGGGGTGGTTTTAGGGGTTCAACCCTCCCCCCCCCCCAAAATTTTTCAGGTTATTAAAAAAACCTGGTTTACTCATGAATTTTAACTGGTTAACCAAATCCCCATGCTAAGTCTATGAGACACAAAACATTAAGAGTCTCTCCAGGCACTATTTCAAGCAGATATTGACAGGTTTGTAGCGGGGAGAGGTGTGTGCTAGGGATTCAACCCCCCCCCCCCCGAAATTTTCAAAACCCCTCCCGAATTTTTTTTCTGGCTACGGCCCTGCTTGCAAGCACACAGCAATCAATTCTTTGATGCACCAAGGAACATTAGGTCACTCAGGTTGTTTGGCCAGATGCATTGTTCTGGTGCTACAAGCATTAGACAGAAAATCTTTTTTTCCTCTGAAGAAAAGAAGCAGAAGCCAGCATTATGAAATATGCTCTCATAATAATATGGAATATCTGATATTTAGAATATCTGAACTTTACATTTATTTTTTAAAATTTCAACTCACCTATGCTTCAACCCAATGGGTTTGTCCATTGCAAAAAAAAAACCAACAACAACAACAAAGGTGTCAGGCTACTAGTACTTAAAATTCAAAGCCAAGGGCTGAATGTACACTGCCATATAATGTAGCGTAGACCCATATAATTTAGTTTCAAACTGGTTTATATTCCAGTGTAGATCCAGCCAGTTGTAGATATCCAATCAAATTCCACCATTTTCTTTGTGTCTTTCCCCCTAACTTTGCAATCATTCAATCATACAAGAAACACTGCCCATTCACTACTATCCCATATTTCCCGTGACCACTTTATCACTTCTTCCTTCCACTCCTCAACCTTCTCACCAATTCTCTGGCAGATCTGTCAGTCCAGGAGCAACTGCTCTGCCATTTCTTCCTCGTGCATCCATTCCTGTACGCCTGCCAACTTCCCCAACCAAGGAATGATCACTTATGGACTATCACAAAGGAAAAGAACAAATTTGAATACCAATAGTATGCACTGATTTGATTTTGATGTAATAGTCCCACTATATTCTGTATTAGTCAGATCTCATCTAGAGCACTGCTTAGTAAACTGTGGGTCCTGACCCTTAAGCTCAATGCTGAGGTCACAAAAAACTTGGCAACAGTAAAAGGTTTTTGAATGTCACATTGTGGCTGTTTTAGACATTTAAACAAATCTATTGTGTGGTGTTTACAGTGGAATCTGCAGAAGATGCTTCAGCTGTACTCCATAAAAAGGAAAACTAGCCTGTTTAGCAAGCCTTGCAAATGTGGATTTTTATCAGTAAACATGTGATTTTAATGCCTATTTTGTATACTTATTTACCGTATGTAAACATTTCTCAGAACAAAGAAGGACTCAAGTGGAAAAGTTCAAAAAGTCCTGATCTAGAGTACTATGTTCAGTTTTGGGCACTTCATTTTAAGAAGTATATAGACAAGTTTGAGTGACTCAGAGATAGGCAAGTAGGGTCATAACAAAGATAGAGAAGAAGAAAAAATAGCAAAAGATGGAAGGAGTTGGGTATATTCAGCCCAGTGAAGAGAACACTAAGGAGTGGCACATTTGCATTCTTAAAGGGCTGTCATAGAGAAGAGGGTACAGGCTCATTCTCTGCTTCCCTAGAGAATAAGATTGGCTGCTGCTGCTGCTGCTGCTCAATCGCATAGTCGTTTCTGACTCTTCGTGACCTCATGGACCAGGCCACGCCAGAGCTCCCAGTCGGCCATCGCCACCCCCAGTTCCTTCAAGGTCGAGTCAATCACTTCAAGGATACCATCCATCCATCTTCCCCTTGATTGACTTCTCTTCCTTTTTCCTTCCATTTTCCCCAGCATCATTATCTTTTCCAAGCTTTCCTGTCTTCTCATGATGTGGCCAAAATACTTCAGCTTTGCCTCTAATATCCTTCCCTCCAGTGAGCAGCCGGGCATTATTTCCTGGAGGATGGACTAGTTGGATCTTCTTGCGGTCCAAGGCACTCTCAGGATTTTCCTCCAGCACCAAAGTTCAAAAGCCTCTATCTTCCTTCGCTCAGCCTTCCTTATGGCCCAGCTCTTGCAACCATAGGTTACTATGGGGAATACCATTGCTTTCACTATGCGGACCTTCGTTGCCAGTGTGATGTCTCTGCTCTTCACTATTTTATCAAGGTTGGCCATTGCCTCCACGTTTTCTCCTTCTATTTGCCAGTTATCAATAGGTGTAGTTGCCATGATCTTGGTTTTCTTGATGTTTAACTGTAACCCAGCTTTTGCATTTTCTTCTTTCACTTTGGTGATAAGGCTCCTCAGCTCTTCCTCACTTTCGGCCATCAGAGTGGTATCATCTACATATCTAAGGTTGTTTATGTTTCTTCCAGCAACTTTAACTCCGGCCTTGGAATCGTCAAGCCCTGCACGTCACATAATGTGTTTTGCGTGCAAGTTGAATAGGTAGGGTGAAAGTATGCAGCCCTGCCGTACTCCTTTCCCAATCTTGAACCAGTCTGTTGTTCTGTGGTATGTTCTTACTGTGGCTACTTAGCCTTTATACAGATTTCTCAGGAGACAGACAAGGTGACTTGGTATCCCCATACCACCAAGAACATGCCATAGTTTATTATGATCCACACAGTCGAAGGCTTTAGAATAGTTAATAAAGCAGAATTAGATGTTTTTCTGGAACTCCCTGGCTTCCTCCATTATCCAGAGGATATTGGCAATTTGGTCTCTCGTTCCACTGCCTTTTCTTGGACATCTGGCAACTCTCGCTTCATGTATTGCTGGAGTCTGCCTTGCAGGATCTTGAGCATTACCTTACTGGCATGGGAAATAAGTGCCACTGTACGGAAGTTTGAGCATTCTTTAGCGTTTCCCTTTTTTGGTATGGGGATATAAATTGATTTTTTTTCAATCTGATGGCCAATCTTGTGTTTTCCATATTTGCTGGCATATGGCATGCATCACCTGGACAGCATCACCTTCCAAGATTTTAAACAACTCAGCTGGGATCCCGTCGTCTCCTGCTCCCTTGTTATTAGCAATTGGCTATAATAGGTTTAAGTTACTGGAGGGTAGACTCCATTTGAAAATTAGAAGATAGAAATACAATATTTTTCATTATTGTAGGAAAAACTGATCTCTTTGTCTCTTTCATCTGCTCTTCAGGAGCTAAGTGTTGATGAGTAGCCTTAAGCTTCTGATTTGCCAACTTGTTATTCTTTGTCTTTGAATGGACATGGAGAGAACAGATCTTCAAATAAAGGGAAACTTCTGAGAAAATTGCTTTGACAGTCTTTCCAACAGAAATAGTGTACTTCTAAAGTAAGACACATGACATCTTCTGTGCCCTATGCAAAACTGTGCTGTAAAACAAAATCAATCAAAGACAGAATACATAATAATCTATTGAAAAAATATTTGTTTATTGAATATTTGTTCATTTGTTCTTTTTATTAAAAGTCTTCATTGTATCACAAGATCTCTGGGATATTAATATTGCTACGATAACCTGAGATCTTCAAATATTAAGATCTCAGGCTGTTTCAGGCTTTTTTTGTCACAATTGCCACCTTGATTCAGACCAGAAGTGGATTGGCAACCAGTACAATTCCTTTAAAAATAGTGTTATAAGATTTTGTGTTGTAGTTTTGTCAGCATTCTTGCCATTAGCTTTTTGCATTGGCTGTAACTTTCCAGTCATCTTCAAGGGCAGCCCCACATAGAGCACATTGCAGTAGTCTACTCAGGAAGTTATGTATTCAATATTTTTCCTGTGTTTTTATTACAGAGATGCCAAGAAGGGTTTTTCCAAACTTTTTCAGGACAATGCAGCCCTTGTGAGTGCAACAACAATGCCTTTAAGTGCCTTGATGGATCTGGAGTTTGTCTGGTAGGTAGTATTTCCTGGTTACTAAATCTGCAAATGCTATTCTCCTCTTCTTTTGTGAACTGTGGGGCCGGGCTGTGGCGCAGCTAGCTAGTAACCAGCTGCTATAAATCACTACTGACCGAGAGGTCATGAGTTCGAAGCCCGGGTCGGGTTAAGCCTCCAACCATAAAAAAAAAATAGCCCCGGCTTGCTGTTGACCTAGCAGCCCCGAAAGACAGTTGCATCTGTCAAGTAGGGAAAATTTAGGGACGTTTTATGTGGGAGGCTAATTTAACTAATCTACAACACCATAAAACTGCTCACGAGGAAAAGAAGAGGAAGAACAGCCACCAATGGATGGTGAAGCAACAGCTCCCCCTGTGGCCGGAATCGTGAAGCTGGAAAGATTTTAAAAAATGCCTCTGTGTCTGTCTAAAACTGAATGTTGTTGTCTGTTGGCATTGAATGTTTGCCATATATGTGTTCATTGTAATCCGCCCTGAGTCCCCTTCGGGGTGAGAAGGGCGCAATATAAATACTGTAAATAAATAAATAAATAAATAAATAAACTGCCAAAAGAGCTTTGAGCATTATAAAATAGTTTTTAAAACAGATATATCTAATGTATCATATTGTTTTATTTATTAGCTCAACTTTTCAAATTAATTTTATCTAAAATGGGAAATACTATTAAAAAACACAAAGAGTCTAAAATTTCTTGAAGGATACCTAGCAAATAAAGCATCATATTTGTATGCATGCACAGAAAGTAATAATTGCCTTTGCCTTATACATGCAACCATAAAATTAATGTATGTAGTCAATGTTTCATGGCTTAATTAAAAATAAACCGTTTCTTAATCAAGTATTAATACACAGGACATTGAGAAATGGCAGTTAAAGGTCTGTCAAAGTGCATTTATTTTACAGTGTAGATGTACCCTTAGATACGATGCTGTGTGCAGAAAGAATCTTCAAGGTTCTACACACTTTTACATCGGCCACTGAAAACTGCTATACCCCAGCTGTTAATCAGGTTTAGTACATTCACCTCCTTACCCACTGAATTGTGAATGGTTTATCCCAATCCATTTTTCATCTTCCAAGTCAATCTGGAAATAGTGGACCTTGACCTTGACCTTGCCATTGAATTTAATGTTTAATTCAATTTAATAACTATTTAACAATTATGTAATTGCCACCACTAGAGAATGAAGGCACCACAACAAAATTTGATTTAAACATGAGCTTTCCTTTAACTGTGTGTAGGGCCGTAGCCAGAAAAAAATTTCGGGAGGGGTTTTGAAAAGTTCGGGGGGGGGGGGGGGGGTTGAACCCCTAACACACACACACACACACACACACACACACACACACACACAGCTACAGGCCTGTCAATATCTGCTTGAGATAGTGCCTGGAGGGACTCTTAATTTTTTGCGTCTCATAGACTTAGCATGGGGATTTGGTTAACCAGTTAAAATTCATGAATAAACTAGGTTTTTTTTTTAATCTGAAAAATTTCGGGGGGGGGGGGGTGAACCCCTAACCCCCCCCCCCCAAGCTACAGGCCTGACTGTGTGAGTTTCTTTTATGAATGCATCTGTGCCCCCAACAAACTGCCCCTCAAAAACCTACTTAAATTGCTCTTTCTGCTTTCCTGATTTGAAAACAAAAATGTGATCATTTGACTTGAGGAATTTGGTCTTTGTTCCTCCTACCTGAATGTTTGTAGTTTGACTATTTCAAATTTCTCATCCTCAATTTTGCAATGCAATTCTCATTTTTTCCCAAGCATACCTATATGTATTTAAAATTCCTTTTCTAAGATAAAATATACTTAGAAATATACTTTAGATCAGGGATGAGCAAAATACAGCTCTCCAGATGTTATTGGACTGCAGTTCCCATGAGTTCTTTCCAGAAATTCTAATGGAGAGGAATGTTGAGAACCGTAGTCCAGCAATATCCCAAGGACCAATAAAATATATTTATAAACCCATTTTGTATAAGAAAACAATTCAAAAATACCTACTTCATTTTCTGCTGATATACACATTTCCATGCATTTTAAAGCACCCTCCATTGATACAGAATGACACAAAACAGATTTATCAATCAACATGACTGAAATTTGACAGAGGCCATTCTCCTATTAGGCAGAAAAGCAGTTGGAAGAGAAGCTTCCTTGTTCATAGTGTCAATATCCTTCTTATTTCTCTTTGAAGTTGTACTGCACCAGTTCCCTGACCTAAAGGATTGGTTTGTTGAAATGTATCAGCATATCAGAGATTTTGAACATTTGAATTCTAAACAACATAACTGATACCAATCTCTCGTTGCTTGTAAGGTCTTGGGTTTTTTTTCTCTTGGGGTTTTTTTCCTGGAGATGCTCCATCAGTTATCATATTTTTATAATTAAAAATTATAGATAGATGGATGGATAGATAGACAGACAATGACCAATTACCTAAACTGCAGTACAGTCTTTTGGAACTCTATTACATGAGTAATTCTTTAATAAATCAAGTTGACTCTGAACAAGCATCAAGAAAATGAATTTTTATCTGAAGTACATTCCGTTATGGACAGCTCTGAATACTAGCAACCTCTCTGATGACAGGGAATACGAGGGTTGCATTCAGCAAGTCAGGACTGGCTTCATGCCTTCGGAGATAGCCTTAATCTTGCTGGATGCGTTGTGAAATTCTCAAACTAGCCAACAAGCATTGCTGTTCTGGATATCTCCACTGGCAACGCACAACCACTTACAAAACCCTTTCATTTTAATGAGACAGTATCTGGAAGAGCTTGGTTAACTAACATGCACAAGGCTTTTGCATTCTGCTTGCCCTGGCGCTTGCTGAAATCTAATGTTAGGTTGGAAATAGGCATTCTTTCCTATACTAAAACCACTTTTTTGTTTGTTTTCTCCCCGACCCCATCTCTTTTAATTACAGGATTGTCAACGAAACACCACTGGAGACCACTGTGAAAAATGTCCTGATGGCTACCTGGGTGATGTCACCAGGGGTGCACCCACTTTTTGCCAACCGTGTCCTTGCCCTTTACCACTGCTTGCCAAGTAAATGCTAGATGGAAATGTATTTTATGTCATTGGCTCTACAGCTGTCCCTTCTGCTACTAAGCATTCTCTTGTTCAGATGTCATTGGGCCTCCTGAGGGAGGGGAAACTGTTAACAAGGAATAAGATCATGTTAGCCTACGAGTATTTATTTTTATAGGCAGTTTGAGAATATGCTGCTGTTTGCTTCCCCTTTATTTTCACTCTCATTGGCAAATTCAGCAAGTAAACAAGTGAACTGTGGATTTGATTGTTCTGTAGACTCATTCTACGTATCTACTCTGAGCACTGAGATGGTTTATAAAACCATGTGGCTCCTATCTAGGAGCTCAGACATTGCTTTAGCAAATCCAATGTCAATAGTATACACACTGATCCACACAGCTGATACAGATCACTGTGGGCAAAGTTTGGGTGTGAAATCTATTTCAGATATAGTTTAACAGTAACATTAACGTGCAAAGGCGAGTGAAAAGGAACAATTCTTCATGAGTCTTTGGAATACAGTCTTTGAAAACAAGGCTAGATGTCCCAAAAATCAGATGCTACAGCTCCTGCTGACTCAAGGATCCAGCTTTATTGAAAGAAATACAATTTTGTTCCACACCTCCAACAGACCAGAATTTGAACAGAATGGAGGTCCTGGATTTAGCACTCATACAGTCTATATACTATCCTAAAGACTGTCCAGTCACCACACATTGTTCATCTTCTGAGGTGGCTTTCCATCCAGCCAGAGGCGGTCCAACCATATGGTGAACTAGGCACTTGCCTGTGGCGCCATCATCCCAGGGGCTCCATCGTCCCGGGAGGGTGGCGCCAACTTGGTCTACTTCATTGCTGGGCTCCAAAGCAACCAAGGAAGGGTTGCCTGTGCCTTCCTTCTCCAGCTCCGACACCGCGCAGGTGCACTGGGCTCCTCCGTGCCCAACAGCTCTCCCTGGGTCCTAAATGCGAGTGGAAGGAGGAAGGCACGGGCAGCTCTTCTTTGGTCGCTTTGGAACCTTCCTGCTTACCAGAAACCTTCCAGAAAGTCAAAATGGTCCTATTATTATTATTATTATTATTATTATTATTATTATTATTATTATTGACACAAAGACAGAATATGACACAGCAAACGAGATGAATTATTATCATCCTTAGGACACATATTTTCTATATATATACTCATATACACTCTGTCTGTTTTTCTGTCTATCTAGGATGTCCACAGATGTAGTCCCACATATTGCTGTTGATACACATATAGACATTCTATATCAACACACATTATATAGCCACACACACACACACATATGTAGACCCACATGCACATATGTGTATACTGTGTTAATAATAATAGTGTATTATTATGAATAATAATATATTATTGATAATTGTCTCATGTACTGTTATTAGTATTATGAATATGAATATAATACTACTATTAGTGATAATATATTATGAATGTGTTAATATTAATAGTATATAGTTGTTGTGATAATAATATATTATTAATATTTGTCTGTGCACATATTATTAGTATTTTTTTGAGCGATTGGTTTGGGGGGGGCAAAATTTTTGGGGGGGGGCAAATTCAGGGGGGGCAAAATTCTGTTCGCCTACTCTTGAAAATTACCTAGGGCCAGCTCTACATCCAGCTAACATTCATAGCCAATATTTAGGCTATCTTTCCAGGCCAGGCATCAAAACTGGACACCTACAGACTCTTTCCATGTAAACAAACCAGTCCCCTTTCCTTGCTACCAAAAACCCCTTGGCCTTAAGTCTCAGAAAGGAATGAGACATGCTAGTGTAATGTCTGCTGTGTCAGCTTGTTTTTCTGGGGGGAAATCCCTAAAACTAAGGCAAACAGTTCTAAAAAGATGCAAGCATTTTTCTAAGTTAACCCAATATGACAGACATATTAGTGTCTCCATCCCTTTCAGTCCTGAGCTATCTGAAATAGGTGTCACCTACAGTGATTTTTCATAGATATGGGATTGCATAATATACTGTACATATTCCCAAAGAGTAATAGAACATGCACATAAATAAGGGACATAAATCTTTGCTTATTTCACTTCTGCTTGTAAGAATGAATTGTCTTCCTGCTTGGCAAGATTATGAAAAATTTTGCTCAATTTTACCCTGTTTCCCCTAAAATAAGACATCCCCAGAAAATAAAACCTAGTAGAGGTTTTGCTGAATTGCTAAATATAAGGCCTCCCCTGAAAGTAAGACCTAGCAAAGTTTTTGTTTGGAAGCATGCCCATCAAACATAACTCCATGTACGTACCATAGATTGTTGTACATGGAAATATTGGTAGTAACAAGAAATTCTTGATAGGATTCACAGTTTGTCTGGTTATGCTGGTTTGTGATGACAACTACTGTACAGTATAGAATAAATGTTCATTGTTTTGTTCAACAATAAATGTGAATTCTTCTTCATGGAAAAATAAGACAGCCCCTGAAAATAAGACCTAGCACATCTTTGGGAGCAAAAATTAATTTAAGACACTGTCTTATTTTCGGGGAAACATGGTATTTATTTGTTGTACTTTGTTACTCTTTTGGGGGGGTGTTATTGCATAACTGGATTTTTCACACACAAAAAGTAAGGAAACATTGATTTGTTGTTTTCTCAGAAATCGTGTCCTGTGTGTTAAGCATCTCTCCTTCTCAAAAACATTTACAAGTGTTCTTTACTTGCTTCCATATAACTATATTGCAGAAATGGGAATTATGTACATTCGCTGTTAAATATATGCAGCCTCCATATCATTGACATTTCCTATTTATTCTTTATAGTTCTGTTGTTTTATTACATATGTATTTGTCACAGATTGATATTGATGTGTGTTATGGTTTATTATTCAACTATCCTGTATAATTAGTATTTTATTTATATTGGTTGGCATCTTGTTGGTTAGTCTCAACTCAAGAAGATGTATTCAGTCAATTATTGAATGATGAGTCAATAATAATGATGGTCAACCCCTTAACTTTAGTTCTGACTTTAATCAGAACAACAGGGTTTAGGCTTAAATGTGCCCTACTTTTTGTATATACTGCTGGTGTGTCCTGCAGAAGAATTGGTCATTTGCCTTTTTCAATGGCTATTATTGCTGTCTTAGTTGTGCGCTGCAGTACTAAACCTGGGATCTAGGGCATCAGAAGACTCCAGATCCTGTCTGAATTTAGAAGCTAAGCAGGGTCAGCTCTACTTCAATGGGAGACCACCAAAAAATACCAGGTACATTTCAGAGGAAGGAACTGACAAAAATACCGCTAAGTATTCCTTGCCTACGAACAACCTATGAAATTCATGGCGTCAACATAAACTGACAGATAACTTGAAACTACACGCAGGGCACCATCAGGCAAGGTAAAGGTAAAGGTTTTCCCCTGACATTAAGTCTAGTCGCGTCTGACTCTGGGGACTAGTGCTCATCTCCACTTCTAAGCCAAAGAGCCAGTCATTACCTTCCCGTCGGAGCGGTACCTATTAATCTACTCACATTTGCATGTTTTTGAACTGCTAGGTTGGCAGACGCTGGGGCTAACAGTGGGAGCTCACCCCACTCCCTGGATTCAAACCACTGACCTTTTGGTCAGCAAGTTCAGCAGCTCAGCAGTTTAACTCAATGGTGCCCTACATGTAGGACACCATCAGGCAAACATATCCTAATCTTTCAAGTCAATGCCTTTTTGAAACAGAGATCATATAGCGCAAGAGCAACCCAATGAAAGAGTTATCATTTTGAACTAAGTGCTAGGGAGAATATATATTTTAGACTGAACTATGTTTAACACAGTTTATCCTTGAACTGTGACACAGCACATTATTTACCAGACAATAGCAACATGGATTTCAATCATCTGAATATTTATGAGGTACAAACAAACATTTCTTTTTCCTTTAAATTTCATTGTGAATTCAATTTTAACCCATAAGCGATTTTTATCTCTTAAACTGAAGAGGGATGCAGGAATGCTTTATTTTCTCTTGAGGGCTTTTACTATTGTTCTATTTGCTTAATTAATTATTCCTATTGTTACACTCCACCATTGCACTGTTTAAGGCTTGTTTTACCCATGAGTTTATGCGCTTTGCAAACCTTGCAGAACTATGTTGGGAAGGTCATGGGTTATAGCAGGGGTCCCCAAAGTACGGCCCGCGGGCCACATCCGGCCCATCGGAGCCATTTATCCGGCCCCCGCGGTGGTGGCTCCTTCCTCCTCCGCCAAGAAAGGTGCATGTAGTGTGGAGAAGGAGGAAAAGGCACATGCCTTTCTTATCTCCATCGCCCCACAGGCACTTTTCCCACTGCCGCTGCTGAGGAAGGGCCGCACGGGGCGAGGAAAAGGTGTGCGGCTTTCCTCCCTCACCCCAGGGGCAGCTTTCCCACCATCGAGGAAGGGCTGCACGGGGGGAGGAAAAGGCATTCCTCCCCCGCTGCGTGGGGCGCTTTCCCGCTGCCGCTGCTGAGGGAGGCAGCGGGAAAGGTGAGCGCAGGGTGAGGGAGGAAAGGTGCATGGCTTTTCCTCGCCCTGCACTCACCTTTCCCGCTGCTGCCGCCGAGGAAGAGCTGCACGAGGCGAGGAAAAGGCATGTGCCGTCGAGGAAGGCAGTGGGAAAGGTGCGCGTGAGGTGAGAGAAGTGAGAAAGGCGCACGCCATTTCCTCGTCACGCACACAACTTTCCCGCTGTCGAGGAAGGGCCTCACGGGGCGAGGAAAAGGCGTGGGCCTTTCCTCCTTTCCTCCTCGCTACCGCTGAGGAAGGCCTGCACAGAACGAGAGAGGAGGGAAAGATGCGTGCCTTTCCTGCCTCCTCGCTCACCTCGCACACTCCTTTTCCTCCTCCTCCCTCACCTGGTATGCGCCTTCCTGCAATGGAGGAGGCGAAACAACAATAGGGGCATGCCTGTGGTAAAAGGTAGAGGGCTCCCGTTTTATCTTGCCACACAGACTCCCTCCTTTGCAGCCCTGTCGTGGATTCATTTTTCTTGAAGGCTAGCAATTTCTTCCAACCCTGATTTTTAGTGTATTATTATTGTTGTTGTTGTTGTTGTTGGTCAGGGGTGCTTTATGTTTTGGTTCACAAAGGGAGAAAGGGGTTGGACTCTATGGCCCAAGGGGTCTCTTCCAACCATGTTTATTATGGTGGTGTTGTTGTTGTTGTTGTTGCTGTTATTGGGTGGCTATCTGTCAGGGGTGCTTTGATTATGATGTGATGCACAAAAGCAAAAGGGGGAGGGAGTAGATGTCCCAAAGGGTCTCTTCCAACCCTCTTTATTATTTTGATGATGATGATGATGATTATTATTATTATTATTATTATTATTAACATTGAGACTGTATTTGTTCCTTTTTTGTTTTTGTTTTTACTTCAAAATAAGATATGTGCAGTACGCATAGGAATTTGTTCATAGCTTTTTTTTAAAAAAAACTATAATCCGGCCCTCCAATGGTCTGAGGGACCGTGAACTGGCCCCCTGTTAAAAAAGTTTGGGGACCCCTGGGTTATAGTCTCTGTAAAACAAAAATCTTTTCTTCCCTTCTCCCTTAGATATATATTTCATGACATAATTAGGTATACAGTTCCACAAATAAATATCCCGGTGACAATGCTCACATGTATACAAGCCGTCCCCCAAACAAGATAGGTTTTGTAGGTTTGTTTGTAAGTTGAATTTGTTTGTAAGTCAGAATAGGTACCTTTTTAAGTGAAATTCTAGCCAATTATTAATATCTATGTAAGTTTTGGATAGCATAGGGAAACGTTGACACCCCTGTGGTGTTTGTTTTGCTGTCTTTGTCCCTGTTCAGAAGATTTCACCTCACTTTCTGTCCCTGTGAGAATTGGATTTTGAAAAAAATGGCTTGTTGTGGAGACAAGGACTGGAGATAAAGCATCAGTTGAGACACATTTTTCCCATAATAATAACTCTTCCAAGAGTGAATGTCCCTTCCATGGGGTAGATTTCTCCCACTTCCTGTTGTCTCACCTTCATTCTTAACTATGAGTTGTTTGTAAGTTGGATGTAACTTGGGGACTGTGTTTATGGAGGAAAAGAGAATAGCAACATGTGTGACCTGTTCTGATTTTTATGAATGTATATACCTATATTCCCCATTGGATTTTTAATGAGCTTATAGTGAGATTAATAGACCTACAAGTTACAAATGGAGAGACAGGGGACTCAGTACAGTAATTACAGGGAAAACTACAGATACAAAAGTGACAGAATGTGTAATTAGCTGACTTTCTCTAAAGAAAAATATCTTTAAACTAAGGGCAAGCTGTTCTGGTTCATTGAAGCCAGCCAAATTTCCATGTTGCTGTATCTCATGCAAATTTGCAAATACCATCTCTAAATCACAGCATACTTCCTGCTGCCTTTTCCTCATTAGTTTGCAATTTAGTGAACATTAATCAGTGGCAGAACAATATATGTCCCTACTGGCCAGAATTCAGCTTGTGCCTTCTACCAGTGGAAGGCTTTGATCATAGAGATGGAGGAGAATGCTGCTATCAATTATTTCTCCTCTTCCCTGCAGCATAGATGCCATCGCTCTTGCAAAGAGTTGGGCAACATGAACAGTTACTTGATATATCACCCAGTCTCATCTCCCCATTGCAGAACAGATTACAGGAGAATGGATTTATCAAGGAAACTGTTTTGACACAGGTGCTATAATGCAGGTTCAAGGCAGCTTGAGGTCAGGGTGTCTACAAAATGCATACTCCCAATGTGCACTGCAGGACACATTGAGCTAGAAACACGGTGTTAAAAACTCACGAGAAAGTCTTGAACAGGCCAGATAATGCACTGCAGCTGATCAGAGTATATCCCATGCAGGGCTTGAAACTGGGATGATTCCAAACTGATGTGGATATGTGCTCCATCATATCTCAGTGGAAACCCCTGCACTTTCCAGCAGCTTTCTAGCCATAGATACTGCACTTCCTGGATCTGGTTTGGATCTTCAATCAGTGGAAACTATGGCCACCGCTGCACAGCAAAACCAGTTTGTTTTATTCCATTTCCAAACAGGATTAGTGCCTATACAGAACTGCACCCAGTGTTTTGATCCTTTCAATTGCTGTATCTTATCCATGTAGCTTGTAATCTCAGTTGCAGCATCCCATTTCCACACAGCCTCTTACCTACTACCAACATGTGTAACAAATGGTTGACTTTGACATATGGCAACCCTATGAATGAGAGACATTGAAAAGTCTCTGCTCTGGTCTTGCAAATTCTGGACTATGGTTTCCTTATCTGAGTTTCCCAATTGCCTTCCATTTTATGTGTGTGCGTGCATGCAATTTTAAGTCATCTTTCAATTTATGGTGACCCTATGCATTTCATAGGGTTTTCTTAGGCAAGGAGTACTGATAAGTGTTCTGTCTGTTCCTTTTGCCTCCAATTCAAGTACTAATCAATACTGACCCTGCTTAGCTTCCAAGATCATTCAGGATCTCGTGTTTTTAGGGTATTGCATTATTGCCTTTTCCAGCAAGTCACATTGTCTCAGGATATACAACAAGCTCAGTTTAGTCACCATTGCTCCTAATGAGAGTTCAGGGTTAATTTGCTCTATGATGAATACATTTATATTTTAAGCAGTCCACAGTATCTATAGAACTCTTCTCCAGTTCAAATGAGTCTGTTTTCTCCCTATCGATTTTGTTCACTGTCCAGCTTTCACAACCGTACACAAAAGTTAAAAATACTGTGGCCTGGGTTATTCTTTTATATTTAATTTTATGTCTTTTACCCTTGATGTTTTATCTCGTTCCTTCATGGCTGCCTTTTCACATTTGTGCTTCCTCCAATTTCTTGACTACAGTTTCCTTTTGAGTTGTCAAATCAGCATCCCCAGAAGATCCAACATAGTTTGAATCCTATTGGTTAATCTGAGCTGGCATAAATCAATTACATCAATTGTTAGATGTAATTTATGTTAGATGTAATTTAGCAAATATATCAATCCTGTGAGTGTCTTCTAGTTGGGATTCAGACCATTGTCTTATATATAGATATCTGATACATTTTTAAAGGACACCAGGGACTATAATAAAACAAACTTCTATTTTAATAATCACATTCCCCTTTTCTTCTTTAATCTTGATATGAACAGGATATTACTAGAAAAGTGAAATCAGAATTGGACATAATATCCTAAAAGTTTTGGAGAAAGCATGCTTTCCGTCCCACTTTGTATCAAGGGAGTTAACAATATGAAAAACAGAGCCAAGGGATTTGTAAAGTCTAGCCAATAGTGTATCAAAATGTCTAAGCTGGCAGATTCATTATATACACAGTTGTTCTTGGGACTCATCTGTGTGGATTGTATTTTTTGTTTTGTTTTCTTTTGTTAGTCTGGCCAAGCTATATCCATATCTAATACCCTGGGAACTTGTACAAGAGGTCCTGTTAAAGGAGTTATCATTTCTTGGAACAACTTAATACCAGCTGTTCTAGCCAATATCAAATGTAATTGGAGTTTTTAAAATAAAAATTATCTTTGAATTTTATAAGCAAGCTTTTCCCCACAACAAACCTTCCCATAGACATTTGGGAATACCTTTGGTTTGTTCTTCTGTCCAAAATAAAGTTTTCTTCTAATTTGCTAAGGAATTAACCTGTGTAAAATTAGTAAAGAGTGGAACTGTGTCATTGAAATGTTGCAGAATGCAATGTGTGAAAATTGTTTCTCATGACAATCTCAGTTTGAAGTAGCACTGAATATAAATGTCTCCAAGTGAGACAAATAGATGCCGACATCTTAACTCTGAAGAATATTATCTTTAAAGTACAGATGAAAAAGTGAAATTTAAGCCAAAATTACAGGTGCCTTCTTTTATTTGTATGAAAATCAATAAACATACCCGATTCCTCCTTGCAGGGGATAGGATTACATACATACCTATCTTTTCCATGCCCCTGATAAAATGGGCCCCATTCTTGTACTATAATAGTCCTTTGTAAGTGACTTATGAATTAAGTACAGATTCTAGTCTGAACTAAATCAGCTATCCAAGGTAATGATTCTGTTTTGGGAATATAGTTTACCACCTTGGATAGCTCCTTGAAAGTTTGGTCTAAAACCCAGAGTGGATTTATCACCCTACTAACACGGAAACCAGCAGAACTGTTGGCTACAAAGATGTGCTGGGTTTTGCAGCATGAGACTAATACATCTCTGCTCCCCTGCAATCCCTTCAAAGTTCACAACCTGAGAATTATCCCGAAACAATGGAGCATGTGGTTCACATGTCTCATTGTGCTATCTGTGTAATTCCACAGACATATAGTTTAGATTTCAAAACAGGGCCAAGATCCAGCATCAAACAGGTAGCCATAATGTTATAGCTACTCATCATTTCCCCATTCTGCTCCTGAAACTCACCCTAAAGGCCCAATCAATCATCTCATAGAATCATAGAATCATAGAATAGTAGAGTTGGAAGAGACCACATGGGCCATCTAGTCCAACCCCCTGCTAAGAAGCAGGAAATCGCATTCAAAGCACCCCCGACAGATGGCCATCCAGCCTCTGCTTAAAAGCCTCCAAGGAAGGAGCCTCCACCACGGCCCCGGGGAGAGAGTTCCACTGTCGAACAGCTCTCACAGTGAGGAAGTTCTTCCTGATGTTCAGGTGGAATCTCCTTTCCTGTAGTTTGAAGCCATTGTTCCGTGTCCTAGTCTGCAGGGCAGCAGAAAACAAGCTTGCTCCCTCTTCCCTATGACTTCCCTTCACATATTTGTACATGGCTATCATGTCTCCTCTCAGCCTTCTCTTCTGCAGGCTAAACATGCCCAGCTCTTTAAGCCGCTCCTCATAGGGCTTGTTCTCCAGACCCTTAATCATTTTAGTCGCCCTCCTCTGGACGCTTTCCAGCTTGTCAACATCTCCATTCAACTGTGGTGCCCAAAATTGGACACAGTATTCCAGGTGTGGTCTGACCAAGGCAGAATAGAGGGGGAGCATAACTTCCCTGGATCTAGACGCTATTCCCCTATTGATGCAGGCCAGAATCCCATTGGCTTTTTTAGCAGCCGCATCACATTGTTGGCTCATGTTTAACTTGTTGTCCACGAGGACTCCAAGGTCTTTTTCGCACACACTGCTGTCAAGCCAGGCGTCGCCCATTCTGTATCTTTGATTTCCATTTTTTCTGCCGAAGTGAAGTATCTTGCATTTGTCCCTGTTGAACTTCATTTTGTTAGTTTTGGCCCATCTCTCTAGTCTGTCAAGATCGTTTTGAATTCTGCTCCTGTCTTCTGGAGTGTTAGCTATCCCTCCCAGTTTTGTGTCGTCTGCAAACTTGATGATCGTGCCTTCTAACCCTTCGTCTAAGTCGTTAATAAAGATGTTGAACAGAACTGGGCCCAGGACGGAGCCCTGCGGCACTCCACTTGTCACTTCTTTCCATGATGAAGACGACGCATTGGTGAGCACCCTTTGGGTTCGTTCGCTTAGCCAATTACAGATCCACCTAACCGTAGTTTTGTCTAGCCCACATTTTACTAGTTTGTTTGCCAGAAGGTCGTGGGGGACTTTGTCGAAGGCCTTACTGAAATCCAGGTACGCTACATCCACAGCATTCCCTGTATCGACCCAACTCGTAACTCTATCGAAAAAAGAGATCAGATTAGTCTGGCATGACTTGTTTTTGGTAAATCCGTGTTGACTATTAGCAATGACCGCATTTGTTTCTAAGTGTTCGCAGACCACTTCCTTAATGATCTTTTCCAGAATTTTGCCTGGTATTGATGTGAGGCTGACCGGACGGTAATTGTTTGGGTCGTTCTTTTTTCCCTTCTTGAAGATAGGGACCACATTCGCCCTCCTCCAATCTGCTGGGACTTCTCCCGTTCTCCAAGAACTCTCGAAGATAATTGCCAGTGGTTCTGAAATAACTTCCGCTAGTTCCTTCAGTACTCTTGGGTGTAGCTGATCTGGCCCTGGGGACTTGAATTCATTTAGAGAGGCCAAGTGTTCCTGGACAACTTGTGGAGCATTAGAAGTCTGTGCTGCTGGCAAGCAGGGTGCTGCAGGATGACATGACCAGCACTTTCTCCCAGCAAGTGATGCTGCATGGAGCAATAGCAGGACCTGCCACAATTTGCCTAAGCATTACTCATTGGTGGGAGGAAGCTGGTCACACCATCATGAAGTGCCCTGCTCACCAGCAGCATAGATCTCCATCACTCTAAGCCACTAACTAGCTTTTAAGGTGGGTCTCAGGGTCGTTTGCTATGTGGCAATAGTGTGCTGCAATCACAAATGAGAATATAAAGCAGATGACCTTGTTACTTACGACATTGTAACTGACTAACAGAATGCCAACCAGGATATTTATTGTAGCTTTGTAGGTTGGCAGAGAAAACATTTTTATCCCCAAGGCTATCTATAAATTCTGTTTCCAAAACTATTAATATTAATGCTTTATAATTAGAAAAACAAACTCTCAAAATAAAAAATTGCCGCAGGGTAACATACCATGAATACAGATTACTTATAGTGTGCATTATTATAACAGAAAAATCATACAGCTGCTATCTGAACTATTCAGCAAAAGATATCATTTTAATAGCGTTTAAGCATTATTGGTATAATCAATTATAAATGGACTATAACAATTTATAAAGCTAAATCACACTATTGTATTATGTAAGTATAATGTCATACTACAGAACCCATAGTGAGGGAAGAATTTGTAGTCTGAGTCTTGGAGTCATCGCAGCCCACACAAAAATTGTTTAGAACCAAGTCCAGTAAATTATTGCACCCCCAAACCTCTTTGGTTTGCCCATTAGAAATAAGTCAGTTTAAAAGCATAATATACCACCAAAGTTATGCATCATTGTCAGCATGAAATACAAATGTGAAAAAAAATCTCAATCTGTAATCATCACAAACCATACAGCACACAGTACTATATAGGATTGCAGCAAGCAGATCATATCTATGAGTGTTTACTGTCTTTGAGAATGCATTTTTGTTGCCATTTTTAGCTTTGCAGATTCCTGTTACAGAAAAAATGGAGTGGTGCGCTGTAGGTGCAAAGAAAATTATGCAGGGCCAAACTGTGAAAGGTAAGCATATGTTCAGATGTAGCTTTTAAGATAAGACTTTTTGGCATGTATCTTGATTGTATAATATGCATGTAATTTAACCAGTACTTTATTTTTACACAAACCTAACCATTTATGGAGAAAGAAAAGTTTGAGCTTATGCATGACTGTGTTCAGCCATGTGTTTTCTACTTTATCCATATGGTGAGTTTAAGAACCACAACACAATTTTTATTTCTGAAACTGAAAAAGTATAAACTAGAGCCTTACTGATATAGTCCCGCTTCCAGTCATCTCCAGTGTTCAAAGTTTCTACTTTTTGTTTCGTTGACATAGTCAGAATGCCACCAGGCTAAAAGATCAGAAAGAGATGGTTATTAATCATTTCTGGGTTTGTATTTTCCTCCAGGTGTGCCCCTGGTTACTATGGAAATCCCTTGCTCATTGGCAGTTCCTGCAGAAAATGTGACTGCAGTGGCAACTCAGATCCTAATCTAATCTTTGAGGACTGTGATGAAGTGACTGGCCAATGTCGCAACTGCATGCGCAACACGACAGGGTTCAATTGTGAACTATGTGCTCCTGGTTTTTATGGGAATGCTAGAATACCTAAAGGTTGTGCAGGTAAATTAATGCTGTTCGGTTTATTCAGTGTTTTACAACCAGGGATCTATATAGTGTTGCCCAAAGAAGATGGCTTATACCTTTGTAGACAGGGCAATGAATTTATTTTGGATGCAAGAAATATGAGTACAGTTTGATATGGAAAGAACGAGGGGGGGGATGGGGGAGATTTCATCCCAACTGCAATGGATCCCTTGAATGGGCTTCAGTTCAATAGAGCTATTAATTTAATGGATCTACTCTAGTTGGGATTTAAAATACGATTCCGGTTGTCATCATGAATATTCATGCAATTTGGAATTCATTCCTCTGGAGGAAAAGGAGTAACTTCCTTTGAAGAATTTGCTCTAGTGCCTCATCAACTGTAAATCCTAGGATTCCATAGGACACAGTCATAACAGTTAAAGTGGAATCATTTTGCTATACTTCTGTAGTGTGAAAGAGCTCCAATAAAAACCTGCATATACCCTGGATGGATGGGATCAAAGCTCTATTGAGTCGAATAATCTATTTCTCAGACCAAACTAGATTTTAATATTTATGTCTACAGAATTGTGGCATGCCTGTTTTGTTTTGTTTTTTTATGAAGTAACTAATGTGTGGGGAGGGCACCTGGCTCAAGGCACAGGAAAGGAATTTTTCAATGTTTTTTGCCACTGCCATGAGCAACCAAAAACAAGAAGCAGTTGATCAAAGGGATATGATGCAATTGAGTTGTTTCAGCCATTCACCTATGATCTTCAAATCTTAGACTGAAACACCAAGGGAAGGCTCCAGAGAAAGATAACAATGGTTGTTTCAGGGGATTCTGGGAGACATAATAACCAAAAATTAACAGCAGTGGCACAAAGTATTCTTTTCACTGTTGCAACTAAGGCAGATTTTAAAAGTCCGTTATTAACCATGAAAGATGGCAGGGTACTTTCTCATCATGCAAACCACACTATTTATTTTATTTATTTGTTGTTCAAACTTATATGCCACCACTCCCTTAGGGCTCAGGACAGCTTACAAGAACAAGCTAAAATCTAATAATTGAAAAACATCTTAAAAACATCTTTAAAAACATCTTAAAAACACTCCCTCAGGGTTCGGAGCGGCTTATAAGAACAAGTTAAAATCTAAACAATTTAAAAACAGCAATAACGGAGACCAAAAGCCTGCCGAAACAGGTGTGTCTTACATGCCCTGTGGAAGACTGATAAATCCTCTGTAGAGCATAACTATGTGTATATTACAAGTATTTAAAAGAAATGGTACTTGGGAACTAAGCTAATTTTAGAAACTAAAATATCCAAATTGCATTCAAAATAAACATCATTTCATGATCTCTAATTTTATTTGTACAGGCAGTCTCCACGTTACAAACATCCCAATTACAAATAACTCATAGTTAAGTACAGGGGTGAGACAACAAGAAGTGAGAAAAATCTATGTCTAGCAACAGAAATTCATTCCTGAAAGAGTTATCAGAGGGAAAAGGGTATCCCCACTGAAGCTTTCTCACCAATCGTTCCCACAAGCCAAATTTTTCAAAATCCTGTTTTCACAGGGACATAAACTGAGGTGAAATCTTCTGAACAGGAGCACAGGCAGCAAAACAAACACCAAAGGGGTATTATCCCTTTTCTATGCTATTAAAAATGTATCTGTTCTGACTTAAAAACTAATTCAGCTTAAGACCAAACCTACAGAAACTATCTTGTTCATAACTTGGGGATTGCCTGTATATACTGATGCCTCATCATCTGAGTGAGTGCTGTCTCACCCAAAAATGTCAGAATAAGTCCCTCTGTTACTCTGCTAAGATCACTGGTTCTTTTAGGAGTGGTAGAATTTGGCTTAGTGCAAGCTTTCCAATCAACCTTTATTTTGCACATAAATCAAGCAAGATGGTTGCTCTCATTTAGTGAGACAATGCATTTGATCTGAATTTCAGTCTGAGCTTTAAATAAGCTATCCAATGTACTGAACCTGTTTTGTAGATAGAGTTTGGCATTTTGAATAACATCCTTAAAGTTCAGACTAATAAAACCTACAACAGAATCACCATTAAATTGGCACAGAAAGCTATCAGCTGCCAGTGACTTCACTCTGCTCTTGGTTTCCCTGACTTCTAGGAAGCAAAATATTAAGAGAAAGTTAAATGTCCATAATTTCACAGACCAATTGTAATAAACCATCCATTATATTGTCTTTGAGGCCTAATGGAGTGTTATCACTTTCTCTTCTTTTCCTAGCATGCAACTGTGGAGGAGGACCTTGTGACCGTCAAACAGGGGAATGCCTAGCAGAGCCTCCAATGCCTCCTCCAGGGACAGATTGTCCTGTTATTAGTAAGAACAGCATTTATTTGACATATTTGCTGCATTCAATCCCCTACCATGCCTTTGCACTATGGATATAGATAAGAACTTACAGCATGATTCTGTACTTGGTTCTGTCCATTATGAACCAGAAAACCCATGATTAAAATCATTCCAAGTACTGAAAAATAAACGTAACAGAGGCAATTATAAAGATATAGTAGAACTGTTAGTCCAGGCATTTGGGATGAGTGTATGACATAATGAAATGGCAGGGAATTACTAGGTAAGTTGGTTAAGCTCTATCCCTGGCCACAAAAGGCTCACATAGAAACCCACTCTGTAATAATGTGGCTGCTTATTTGTGGGCTAGATCTTACAGAGTAAACATACATTAATTTTCTAAAATGGTCCTGGGAGATTAAATGCAGTCTTTTGTGACTGTGTAGCAGGATAACTGGCAAGAATCAAGCAGACCTTTTCAACACCACTGTGGTTTATTGCTACATAACATTTATCAACTGGGATGGAACTCCACCTATGAGCTTCCGCAGTAAGAAAATGACAGGAGCTCAGAAGGTTAGAAAGCACTGACTTTGAACCACTGTGCTGTCTAAAATGTAATGATTCCACACATTTTATAGCTGGCATCCTGTCAATGGCATACATAGATATATGTTAACCTTAGGACTCTGTATAACTTATTTTGGGCAATGCAGGAAGGTGGTTTTCTTTTCCTTCCTCCACACCAACCAAAGAATCACCCCACCCCACACACATTAACTGTTGAACTCCCACAACCACCCTATGGTCATTTCATACATAGTGAGAATGAGAGAGGAGTTAGATGCGCATCCAGATGCATCTCCATCACCAAACACAAAATGATTACATCATCCCCTGAGAGTCTTGGAAGCCTTCAGAGGATCTCAGGAGAAGATGTAAACATTTCACAGCTGGCTACTGGAACATAGCCAGATATTTGTCCAATCCTCCCTCCACATGCAGTTCCACATGCAGGCCGACTATGCTGTGCAGAGCTATGCGAGATGTTGTACCAGCAACTTCATGCTTAATTTTAATAATAGGATGATGCACACTAACTTCATAACAAAAGTCCCTGTGCATTGCAGCCATACTCTCTAAGTCCCCAACATCTGTATGTTCAGTAGAGAGCCGACAAATCTACTATAATTTTGGTTTTTCAAAAAGAAGAAAGAGGTGAAGGGGGAAAAAACGATATTTCAAGAAAAAATAAGTCCCCTTCTGGTCATCATTGTTTCTTTTGTTTAATTGCCAGGCTGTGACAAATGCATTTGGGACTTGACAGATGATATTGGCTTGGCAGCTCAGTCCATCGATGAAAGCAAAGAAACTCTCCTCAGCATCTCCACTGGGGTTGCTGCTCACAAACACTTGCATGACCTCAATTCCACCACTTTCATCCTCAAGGTACCAATTACTTCATTTAACCATATGTCTATGTTTTTGTCAGCGCTATCAGAGAAAAAGGTCTTTATTCAGGCTTAATTTTATTAATTTACACATTTATTTTATTGTATTTTATTTCTGTTGTTTTTTTCTCCCAATGTGTGTGTGTGTGTTCATGCATGTGTGCTTTAAGTTTGCTTGTTAGCATAGGGAATCCCATGAATTTCATAGGGTTTTCTTTGACAAGGAGTACTCTGAGGTGGTTTTGCCAGTTTTTTCCTCTAAAATATTCCCGATAACTCAGACATAGGCAAACCCAGACCCATGGGCCAGATACAGCCCCTTGGGCTCTTGCATTTGAGGTCCTGAAAGGGAACTAGAACCATTCTGCTGGCTGCCAAGCTGTAGAACAATGATGATGATATAACAAGTAAAAGTTCCTTGTGTTTATGGATCATCATTAAGAATTTGTTAACATCATTCTCATTACAATCATCATCATTATCATCATCATTGTAATTTCCTAGTCTATAATAAATTAGGATTTGTGAGACCTTCCAAATGTTATTAATTGAAACTCTTAATAACAATCACCAATGATTATTCTGACTAGGTTAATGGGAGTTAATTGACTAGGTGGAAGGCCACACAATAACTACTCCTTAGTTTGAAAGGGGCAGTTTTTGGACTACAGCTCTCAGATTCCCATTGGCAGCATGGTCTACTAAGTTCTGACATCTGTAAGGCTGGTTGGGGAATTCTAGGAATTAGCCCAAGAAAGCAAAAATGTTCCAGTCTGTGATCCTAGTAGTCTATATTTTGTTTTCTGGACAAAAAGGCCATGTGTATCCATGGGCCTTTGGCTAAGGAGACAGAAGTCTTCCTATTATTAGTAGCATTACCTATGGTCACTGGATAATGGCTAGGAATATGTCTATCACAACAGAAAAACAGTTTTCCCCCATCACATTTACTGCCAGGAGAAAAGTAGTTAGGAATCAAGTATAAACCAGGCAGAGTTTAACCTCAACCCCCTTTTTAAAAACTCTCCATGGTAAAAGCTGTAACATCAGCTTTATTTTTGAATTCTTTTCTGTCTCTTGCCTGCCATCCACCCAACTGAGAGTGGGTTGGGGCTTGACATGTTTATTCTGAGCAAAAGGCTTCTACCAATTCCATGCACCACACTTTTTACTAGCATAGTTTGAAGAGGTATGCTGAGAAGTATGTGTGGCATGGAAACGGAAAGACAAGGCCAGGCCAGGAATGTGAAACCTCCTTTAGACAATAGGCTAGATTCCCAGGGAATCCATGCAATCCTCTACTCAATAAATTTTAATAAAGCACTAAATAAGCATCTGTCAGTAATGATTTAGGATTTAGGTGCCTGACTGCAAAAAGTTAGCTTGCTGCCCCCATGAGGTTCTTTTGATTGTAAGACATAAACTTAAGATCATTGTTATGATGTTTGTTGAAAAATGTATAAATAAAACACTGAACAGAGATGTAGAAACACCTCAAGGGACACACACTAACATTTACAAAATTATTTTATATGTAGGAAAAACTATCCGAAAAGGATAATACTTCTGCACTGATGAAGAGCCAGATTGATCATGCTGCCAACGAAATGACTGATCTTCTCAAAGATATCAATGCACTAGATGAAAAGGTTTGCCTGCTGTTTGTCACTTCTCCCCTCCCTTTCATTTCCTTTTTTAAAAAGAACCTGGCATAAAACCTGCTGATTTGATGGAATAAACTGTTGATTTTCATGGAATGAGAAGATGGATTAGTGCTACTAGAAGAGACCTGAGTGCCCAGTTTTTAGTTCACCTGCCTGAGTCCCCAGGTGTGCCAAGAAAATAGCTCTTTCCAATAGAGACGTTCCATTTGTGGAATGCCCTCCCCAGAGAGATTAACTGATTTTATTTGATAATTTTTATGACGTACAGATGTTGCTGTTTTGAAAGACTAGCTCAGCTACCTTGCTGAAAATCTCCCTAGAGAGATTTGCCTAGTAGTTCTATGGTGGTTGTACTTCAATGTCAGTGGGGTATTGAATCTGTTTTGGAATTTAGTTTGGACTTTAAAAAAGCTGAAACCAATAATTTCAGAACCTTGGATAGATTCTTTAAGGTTAAGACTAAAATCGAGAACAGGTTCGCTACATCACTGACACAGGAACCATCTGCCAATGGCCCAGTGACCACATTATTGTTTTTTGCCACCAGGCTCCCTTTCACACTGCATAGGTATAGTATTTTGATACTACTTTAATTGTCATGGTTCTATCTCATTCTTTCTCAAACTGTGCTCCTCCAGATGTTTTGGACATCAGATCCCACAATTCCTAACCGCTAAGCTGGCTGGGATTTCTGGGAGCTGAAGTCCAAATATCTGGGGGAGCACAGTTTGAGAAACACTGTTCTATCCTATAGAATCCTGAATTTCAGTTTAAGGAAGGATACTTGCAATTCTCTTTCAAGAGCCTAAATGCACTGAAGGCATTAGACTGAAACTGGTTTTGCGTTACTTTTTCTCAAATTGTTTTTAATAGCTTAGTTTCACAATTGTGGCCATAGGACAATTGGAAATGAAGTATTAGCTTTAATCCTGTTATCTGTTACATTGGGGGCCCTTCCAGACAGTCCTTTAATGTGAGACCTGTTTCGCTTTTACTGGGGGCATCCAAATGACATCTCCGGTAAAAGCGAATTAATATGGAATAAACCAGGTTTTACCAGTCTACTCCATGATAATTAAACACCTGGTTTGGAACTTTAAGCTAAGGTCCAAATCTTACCAGCTGTTGGCCCTGTGTGGATTGACTCTCGGGACTGCGTCACATGATCTTGGGGGTCAATCTACACAACCATCTCAGACTTTTGGGATCCTGGAACTCAAAGGTGTGAGAGAGTGCCCACCTCCTCCCCCCTAACTCCCATTAGGGCCCTAAAATTTACCAGAGATGGCCTGGCAGCCATGGAGCCTCTCCGGAGAGTCTTCCTGAATTGAGGAAATGGTGCATGGGGGGGGGGGGAGAGAGAAGGGATTTCCCTCCTCACCCCTCCCATCTCCTGAGGCACCATTTCCTCAACTTAGGAGGACTCTCCAGAGAGGCTCCGTGGCTGCCAGCCCCTTTTGGGTAAACTTTAGGGGTGACTTCATGCCATCCCGATTTAACTTGTGATGGTATATACATGTAGCCACCCACCCCCCCTTCCAGGAAAAGCCCAGGGTTTGGGTCGGGAGTGGGGGCTAGAACCAGTGTAGAAGCAGGTTAGTTTAACCCATTTCTGCACAGTTTTAGCTCTGTGTGAAAGTGCCCTGAGAGTTGGATTTTATAATATTCACAAATATAATTGCCAATTACTGCTACCTATGTACTTTTGGGGGGTTGTTGCCAATGGAGGTATTTTATCCACAAGGACCACCTCTATGTGTTGACTGTCTTCAGGACGGGTGCAACCTGTGGCCATTTAGTGGTTAAGGAAGATGGACAACAGCAGGCAGTCTTCCTACATAACGATCAGTGTAAGAAACAGAAAGATATTCTTGCAGGAAGATGATTTCAGACTCCAGGCCAAAGAAGTTCTGATTCCTAGACATCTTAATAGTCCTCTAGAAGGCTAGGAGGTTGAAGTCCTCTTCATGCAGCTGAAACACAGCCTGTTGTAGTTTGACCACCCACCATCATTGTCCTATGCTCCTCCAGCCACGACATGATTATGGGGGTGTTTAGTTTGAAAACAGTCAATTGGTGCAGAAAGTAAATTAAAGGGGAAAGTTCCTGGGAAACCACAACCAATCAGATTAGACTTTGCATAGCCCTAGGTGATCTAGGATGTTCTCAGATTAGCCATTTCCTTAAGACTGTCTTTCACATATTCCATTTTTATGGAGCATCCACCTGACATTGAGTTTAGCCCATTATCTTTTCCTAACCTCCATTTCACTTAAAATCCAAATGCTTTTCATATTATTGTAGTTCATAATTCTTCACTTCTCTTGTGACATCCATTCACTATGCTGGCATGGTGAAATAGCTTACCTACACGCCTAAGCATGCACGCACACACACACACACATATATACATGAAACAAATCTGTGAGAGCACCTATTCCCATGGTAAAAAAAATAACTTCTGTGTCTGTCACTCATTTGGTACCACTTTTTTTCTATTACAATAGCATGTCAACGTCAAATTCTAAACTGATTATAGTAATCAAAGTGAAAGCAGTTCAGCCTTTCTTTGAAGACATTTCAAGCTTTAGTGATTGTACGTGGAAACTTTCATAACATTTTCATTAGCATGATTAGAAATACTTCACAGTCTTCTCCAACCTTACAACCACTTCTCTAACCACTTACAAGTCATTTCTCAATAGCAACTGCATGAAGCCTCTCTTTAGCATTCAGGTCATATAGTGACCCTATTATTATCCTCAACGGTCTGTAGCAAAAGCTTAAATGAAGACTGTAATTTTTCTGATAGCCATGATATAATCAGGCATGATTTACATATCTTTCAGTTCTGAGTGATGTAATATTTGTAATGTAAACCTATAGTACCACTATACTTGTGGATAACATCAAATGCCATCAGCCACATGGTATGGTTGCTTCCAATGCAAGCACTGGCCCATCTTTGGAAGGAGCAACGTTGTACTCAGGGCCCATATTCTGGGCCCTCTTACACTTTTACTGTAGGCATCCAAACAATGGCTCCAGTCAGGCCCATAGCCAGGATTTTGATTCGGGGGGGGGGGCTGGGATTTTGATTTGGGGGGGGGCTGGGATTTTGATTCGGGGGGGGGGGGCTGAGTCTGAGTGAGAGAGGATCTACCCTAGCAAACTTTTTGTATCATTATCCCAATACCCCATGCATATGGAATATATTGAGCATGGTGATCAGATCATGATATGAATAAACATAACCGTTTAAATAATAAATGTAAGGCCTTCTCGCGGACCAACCTGAGAATTTGGGGGGGGGGCTGAAGCCCCTCAAGCCCGCCCCCCTGGCTACATGCCTGGCTCCAGTAAAAGAGTATTAATTTGAGATAAAGCAGCAAAACTCTGCTCTGTTCTGAATGACTTTGATACTCCATTAGAGCCAGGCCTTCCTGAAATGCCTGGGTCTAATGGAGTATAGGGCCCTGTGGGGACAGGCCCCCGGGTAGTCCCAGGACCACAGCCATCTCGAATATTATGGGTTCCTGGAGTCCAAAGATGCGAGATGGTGCCCACCCCCTTCCCAAAACTGCTTTAAAATAAAAAGAAATAGCGTGTGAGGTGATGTTGGGAAGTCAGGAGCGATATCCAACACCCCACCCCCCATTGCCTCATGTGTCATTGGTATGTTCCATCAGGCTGAAAAGAGGTCCAATGGCTCCCAGTGAGTTTTATTTTTATTTTTAAGGGTTTGTGAGGGGTTTTGTGGTGGCCCCATGGCAGCGCTCTTATGGGGACAACCCATAGAAAAACCATCCCCCCCCCAGGTGTGCAGACTTTAATGCGCTTTGTCTGAAAGCGCCCTCAGAAATAAATTAAATCTCAAGGATTCAGAGCTTCTGGCCATACTTGAGCAGTTCAACAAACCACTGTACTTGTAACAACTCCATCTTTGACCTCGCTGGCTGGGAAATTCTGGGAGTCCCAAATGTAATTTTTCCAATCCGTTTTTCTCCTTAACTTGAGAAAGAAACTTAAGTGTCCGCATGATTAGCCTGAAGACTTTTATATTGCTTATTTTTCTCTATTTTGTATGATGATCCAAGGAGAACATTTGATCATATTTTTTTCACTTTTACTCAGATAAAATTCCATAGGATGTATGGATAGAATTATTGGAAGAAAATAAACTCTACATAGGGGCATTATTTGCTGTAGCTACTAAGAAAGTAGTATTGATTTTATTCCTTACAATATAACCTCTGTCAGGACCCAGGCTGCAGAGCACCAATAACCTTACACAGAGGCCAGAATCTATCTAATATCTTTATTAAAGAAATATATAAAGTCAATAAAAACAAGTGAAGAATATAGTTCAGAAGCAGACCTTTCAGATGAGGTCAAATATAGTCCAGAAATGTATTGTCCAATATAAGATATTAGAGTTCAAAGTTTTAATCCACTTGACCGAAACACACACTTTGCCAAGCAATAGTGTGGGGAAATGACAGAGTCTTTAAAGTCCAATGTAGCTTGACAACAAGGCTGGAAAATAAACTTGACTCTTGGCTAGATCAAAGACTTGAAACGAGGCAAACATGAAGCATGAAACAAGGTCCGTGGCAAAACGTGAAACAAGGCAGGCTTGAAACTTGATCCGGGAAGCAAGGAACTGGGGTTACGAAGTCCACTCACGATCTCTCTCCTCAAGCTGATCAATTGACTCCGCAAAGTTCCCCTTGCGACAAACACCTATATTGGGTCTCATTTTCCCGCCAACAGAACACTTTCCCTAGAGAACGAGAAGCGAAACCCAACTCTGTCCAGATGCATGACTCCTTAGAATTTCCCAAGGGAAGCAGACCTAATCAGCTAGTTGTTTGGCAGCGATTCTCAGGCTCCGGCGATTAGCCTCTCTGACTCCTCTATCTCTAGTATAATTGTCCCTCCGGGAAAACGGGGGGGAGTTCTGCCCAAGGCCTGTTTGGCTGAATTCTTGAGGGCAAACATCCTCCAGGTGGAGAGGCTCCGGCTCTGGCTGAACCGGCGAAAATCCCATGTTTTCCTTTTCGTCTGCCACAATATTACTAGGAACAGGACTACAAGGCCCATGAGTCATCACAACCTCCTACCTGCTTGGCCAGTTCCTACAGTTTCATCTACCCACAACCAACAAAATATCACCCCTCTAGAAATTTTCTATACCCTCCAAGTGATAGTATGATATACTTCTGCTAGAAATTACTATAGAGTCATTCATTTCAACAGGGTTCACTAATATCCTAATGTGAAAGGGTGTCATAAGGAAGAAGAAACAGACTTGTTTTCTGCTGCCCTTGAAGCTAGAACTCGGAGCAATGGGTTCAAATTACAGGAAAGGAGATTCCACCTGAAGTTTAGGAAGAATTTCCTGACCATACAAACTGTTCAACAGTGGAACTCTCTGCCTCAGAGTGTGGTCGAAGCTCCTTCCTTGGAAACTTTTAAACAGAGGCTGGATGTCCATCTGTCAGGGATACTTTGATTGTGCTTTTCCTGCATGGTAGGGGGTTGGATTAGATTACCCATGTCATCCCTTCCAACTCTATTATTCTATGATTCTATGACTATCCACAATTTCCTTTTTCCACGGTATGTTCAGAAAGTATTCCCTGTGTATAAGTGGGTTTTACTGTATTCTAATGATGTGTGTATATATCTAGATGCTTTGGTATAAGTGTGTGTTTGATAAGTTCTCTGGTATAAGTCAAAAGTGATGCAAAATCACACCTATCTGAACAGAAACAGGTGTTAATTCAAGCCTATCTTTCTTATCATGTTTACCGTTTCCACATGTTTTGTTTCTAAGAGCAAATGTTGACTGCTTTGACTTTGAAAGAGCATAGGCACATTCCTTCATTAGTAGAATATGGCTATGAGATGTAGTGATGAGAGTTTCTGATCAAACCTCACCCCATCTAACTCAAGCATTTCTCAGCTGCAGTCTCCACTAATCTGGCCATTTTCTAATTGGCAGAAAACAAGAGTAGCAGAAGACAAGTGCCCAATTATTTTCCTGTATTTGGATGCACAGGGACCAGCCTGCACAGGAATCTCTAGGATTTCTCCAGAGGTCCCTTCAGTTAATGTCCTTGGTGTTCACCCAGCAACAGGAAAACATCTGGATGCTTGTCCACTGCTTTCCCTATTCTCAGCTAGGAAGTGGAAATGGATGGATCCAGGTAGCTGCAGCTAAGAAAGGATAGATTGGGGAATTCTAGAAGAGAAGTCTAACTATCACACCAACCAAAAAAGTGAGTTGCAATTGTGTCAAGTCTACTTATGCCCTGATAATTTATCAACTTCCACCATTTTTTTAAAAAATATATGCTTCATCCTAACCTTCCATGAGATAAGGACAGACTGGATCTCATCACATCATTGGCTATAGCTGGTAAACAACGTAGAAACATGTGATATTCGGAGATCTTCCTTTATGTAATTGTGAAATATAATATGGCATAGATATATATAAAGGTTTCCTATTGCTTAATCTTCAAATACCAGTCACATACTGAGAGGCAACTCTTGCCTCAGCATTGTCAAATATTGTTTCTGCTCCAAAGACCATCATGTGCTTATCAGCCAGAAGCAAGATTTTGTTTACACTAGTTAGAACCTATGGATCCCTGCAGATATAAAAGTCAGAAGGAAAAAATAATATATTCAAATGATTTATTCACAGACAAATCAAGAATCAAGGAAAGGCCTACTGGTTCAGAAGAAAACCATGGAGATGACCAATCGTGCTACTATTCTTGTGCAGGCACTTCAAAATATGATAGATAATGTCCAGGGTAAGTGTAGGTGGGTGGATGTGTGTGTGCATGAGTGTGCATATGTATCCATCCTAATAATCTTTATCAAGAGACCAATGAAGCTGCCATGAAGAAAAATTATCATAACAGTATCCTAAACAGAGCTTTGGGGAGAGATGTGGAAAGATACGGTCCAGAGAGTACCTTACATACTTATGTATACATTGAAGGCAGGTTTTGGGAACCAAATTATGGATTTTTATATGACTCATAGATAAGTTTAAGATTCCACAGAGAGGGGAAAACATCCATGCTGCCTCATTGGGCCAGCTGTAATGGGCACTGCTGCCATTTTTTTTCATCCAGGTATTCACCATTCTACACAGAGAAGGAGATGGTGCTTGATTCATGGATCAGTGTAAATAACTCTTATCAAAAACCTTCGGTTTTATCTGAAAATAAGCCATCACTTTCTCTGAGTAGACTGGTGAAAAGTGAGAGCTTCATCCATCATGGGAGTATCTAAAAGATGAACCCTTCTACTGTCTCAGTCACCACCACTGCTGTCATTTTTCTGTCCAGGCATTCAAAAAAGTCAGAAGTGGTACTGTGGTGGAGACAGTAGAGAGGCCAAATCTTCTTTTAGGTTCTTCCAGGACCAACTAAGGACCTATTCACACTGGAGATTTCTGACCCCTTTTTCTTCTTTTGGATGGAACCTGCCAAGTATCATCAGATGACACTGGCATGGCCCCACCCATATTCCTCCTGAAGTGGAGGGGAAGCATTGCAAAACGCTTCTTCTGCCACCACGGAGAGGAAAATGCTTTTTGCGTAACTCCAATGAAGCTAGCTGCATTTTGTTGCTCTTTCCTCCATATGATGGATAGAAGGGCAATGCAGCAATGCGTGTTGCCACCCTTTCACCCATATGATGGGGACAGGGCACCAACAGGCCTTGCCCCATCCCCACCATATGATGGGGGAAGGAGGGAGGACACACAGGGCGGCACAAGGCATCCCATGCACACCTGCCCTTTTGCCAGCAACTGCTGGTGAAACGACATGGCCCCAGGGGGCATGTCATGTGAAGAGGTCCTAAGCTCTCCTCTTTTGCCACTCTACTCAGAGAATGGGGTGGTTCCTTGTTCTGATAACAGTTAAGATACAATACTTACATTGGCCAAAAATAAATCAAACCCAGATTTTTGGGATTGATTGTGACTGAAATTTCTAGACATATACATGATTACATAGAATAACTTTCAAAACTATCTACAGTTAGCATATAAAATTGGAAGGGTCCTAACTAAAGGTTTCCTACGAATACACAAACAATTTTTCCCATTTGAATTAATTTAGAGCTCTGTTACTTAACTGCTGGAGCATTTAATGAAAATTTTTCAGATTACCACTTCCAGTTTATAACATTCTGAAACCAAAGAACCAGTTTCCTGACACTAACCAACAAATTAACAGAAAATTCATCAAATTTTATTTTGAGCACTTATTCTAACAGATTGTGCTCGACTGAGTATGGGGTTCAGTTTTCTACTCTTCCAATTTGTCATTGTAATATCAACCTTTGGCAGTGGCCATATATCCCTGACAAAAGTAAGCTCAGCCTTTTCCTCTCTTCTTTATTTTTTCTCCGTGTATTTTGGAATACTGGAGATCACCCCTGGGATATTTTTATGCTGAGAAAAGGCAACTAGCCATACAGACTACACATATTGATCTCATAATAGCTCCTGCCAGCTGTGTGGATCAGAAAGGAATAAAGCTTCCTGTTTGTGTTGGAACAATGCATCAGCATCCTTTACAAGAGCAATTGGAACATGACTACAGTGAGGTATTGCAGGAAAGCTTCCTCTGCTGGTGCCAAACAGCTGTGCACCAGAATTATGAGATGCATTACTTTTAGAAAGCAGAGGAAAATGTCTAAATCCTGTTAGACAACTTTAGCAGACATAGACTCTAGAGATCATAATGTTCCTCAAAATGCACATTTTGATGGCCCCGTTGAGTTTTGTTGTAATTGTGTGCCTTCAAGTCATTTCCAACTTCTGGCTCCCCTAAAATGAACATATTGTGTGTTTCCTTGGCAAAATTTGTTTGGGGGAAGTTTGTCCTTGCCTTGCATTTAGGAAGAGAGAATGTGATTTGACCAAGGGCATCCAGTCAACTTCTATGGCTGAACAGGGGATCGAACCCTGGTCTTAAGAATCCTAATCCAACACTATACCATTCTGCCTGCCCCCATAGAAGAGTCTTATGGGGGGAAATAGCTAAAATTAAGCAGTTCTAAGCCTAGTCAAGAGTTTGATGGGAGAACACCTAAACGTTTCATTCAAACCACACTGCATGCTCTTTTGCATAGTAGGCTCCTGATAAAGAGACATATGAGTCATATAAATAAGGCTGTGCTGAAAGTTCATATTCCTGAACATACAATATGAAATTAGTGTTTCAATATAATGTTTAACTGATAAAATACTACCTCTTCAAATACTTTTTGAGCTGTTTTCAGCCTGTCTATTTTCTGACTTTGCTTATGTCTGATCCTTTTTTAAAAAACCAAACCCCTCATCCTTCATCTTTACTATGTGATTCAAGCTATTACATAGCATATAACATGTTCCACCATTACACTGCCTTGTAAAAAATCAGATTTGGTGAAATCTAATTCAAACATGAAATTAGCCATTCAATTGATATTCAGAATAGACTATCATTTTTGCTCTATACCACTCCTACCAAAAAAAAACCACTAAAAGGGCATACAGCTATCACAGCCAGCAAAAAAAACCCCAACTTTTTTCACATGTCTTCTGCTTGTTTTCCACCCACTTATTTACAGAATCCTGGCAGGAAGTGTTTCCCATTGGATTTTGTAGGGGAGGGGAAGAAGAAAACAACCATAATCCATAGCAAACCATAAATTCCTCAGATCACAGGATTAAAGCCAATACTTCATTTCCAATTGTCCTATGGCCACAATTGTGAAACTAAGCTATTAAAAACAATTTGAGAAAAAGTGCTGCAAAACCAGTTTCAGTCTAGTGCCTTCAGTGCATTTAGGCTCTTGAAAGAGAATTGCAAGTATCCTCACTTAATTGTGGTACAATTGTTGTTACCTACTAGGAGAGAACAGTTTCTGCTTAATTACATGTGGAATCTTTTATACCTTTATCTGAGAATAAGTCCCATTGAAATATGTAGTGTTTCCAGGGTATCATAGTTGTGCCCATTGGCTGCAATAGTTTCTTTCCTGGAAACTTGCTACAGCTAGCAGCCAAAGCCTCAAGGGACTGGCATAAAACCAATTTTCAAGGCTCTGAAAAGAATGCATATAGGAATTTGAGATGTCAGCAGAACATGCTATTAAAATTATGCAGAAAACAAGCAATCGGCCATGATTCAACATAGCATATGTAGTACTTTGCTCTGTCACCTTGATTCATTGTTGCTTCATTAGCCTGTGGTTTGTTTGTTCACAGAAATCGGCAGCAAGGTGGAATACTATGGGGTTGAGCATGATCTGAGGCCTGAAGATATCATCCAGAAGCTCAAGGTAGCAGAAGAGATGATGAAGGACATCAGAGCCCGCAAACCATTCACCATTCAAATGCAACTTGCAGGCGAAGAATCTGAAGCAGCTCAGGATTGTGAGTGATCTTTTTGTCACAAAGACACAGCCTAGTATAAAAATGCACAGAGAGATTCATGTTGAAAAACACATACCCACAGATCTTTATGCGTGCCAACCATATTAAATATGAGGAAATTAGATAAACATTCCCATTTCTGACATCAAACCATTTTTCTCTTTTTAAAAAATTGAAATTATCTATTTATTGATTATTGATTATTTATATTACACTCTGTCCTTCTCCCAACAAGAGACCCAAGGAAGCTTACAACACTCCCTCTGTGGAACTCCCAGCCACAAGATTATTTTAACTATAAAATGTTTAACTCCGGCCATCAAAAATCAATCCTTGATTCCTTATAGAAGCACAGTAGCCTATTATTTGTGGTGAGGGTGTTTGATGGCCACTTCAAGAGACAAAAATAATCAAATAAGCATTTAAGAAATTATTTCTATAAGAAGAAAGTGGTAATTTAAAAACCCTGGTCGAAATTAAGTTTTCTTAGATTTTATGTCCTTAGTTATCATTCATGATAAGTAAGAGAATCTAGTCTGGTTAAATAAGATCGGTTGCGTTTCTTTCAGATGAGACCCAACTAATATCCACCCTAACTAACCCCTCCGAAACACACACTATACAGTAATCTCCCCGCTGCCACCCCTCCAGATTCTCCTGTTGCCTTAAGCATTCATGGTTATTCTGTCTGGGCTGAATCTCTCTTGAACAAACATCCTTTTAAAGCTTTCCATCACTGGACTATCTTCTTTGCATAAAACATCTCTACCTTCTAGAAGACCCTTCTGCAGACTCCAGCAATCAACTTTTCCCTTCTTTCCCTTCCTAAATCTTCCAGTATATCCCAGTTCCCTCAGATACTTTTGTTGTTGTCATTCCTTTTCTCTAAACAATGTCATTTCGGCAAAGTAAACTCAATCCTAAAAAACAGTCATCACTTGTCTCCCCCGAGTGTGACCTTGGACTTTTCTGGACCAAGGTGCCTCCTGGTATCAAGAGTTAACTCATTCATGGAGATCCTTCCCAATGAGGATCGTTGTCAAAGAATATAAGATTTAATAGATTTACAAGTGTGAGTATTCAAAATACAAAATCATTGCAAATTTCAAGTGCTGAAGCTGAGCCAATGATCTGAATATCTTAGTATATAGGAGAAACAGCTCTGCATTAAAAAAATCTCAGAGGAAGAAAATATCAGAAAGAGAGAAACTGCAGATAAGAATTTATTGCTGTAAAAGGTCAGAAGATTTTTGCAGAAAAATTTCAGAAGACGTGACGCTCCTTGATGTGGATGCTTGGCCTCATAATTTTTTTCATTTTGCAAAGAAAGTGAAGGTCTAAATCCCATCCGTCAGTGCCAGTCCTGAAGCTGAACAGGAAAGCCATAGCTTCAGTTTTGGGCAAAGCTGAGCTAAATGTTATTGAAAGTGTTTTCACAATTTCAGGTGGCAAACATATTGTCACTTTCATCATAGTCCTAGACACTCCCATAAAATGCATTTTGTGGTGCAAAGCTGGAATCACTGCAAACCTAACAAGGATTTACACATTGTACTACACCCAAACAGATGGTCATACAGACTCCTTCCAGGAGATGTCACCCTAAGCCCTCATGGTTCAAAGAAAGAAAAGAGAAGTTGGGCAAAAGCCTGATAACTGTGAGCAGAGACAGCCCACCATGACCCTTGAAATGTTATAAACCAGGTGTAAGTAGGGAGCCTATAAAAATGTTTTGCTTTCTTAACTGTAAAATAGGATCAAAGAGAGCAGAGAGATCAAGGGAGAGAATGAAATAGAAAAAGATAAGAGAAAGGGACAGATTGAGATAAGAATGAGCTCATAAGAGTAATACAGAGGAGATAACAAATAGTGTTAGTTAGGGAATGCTAATTATAATAATAAATCTTTGGTACTGTTTTCCTTTTAATCTCTATCTGGGGGTTCTTAATTTGAGGGGTTATAGAAAAAATCAGTCACAGAAATACAAATCTGTACCCAAATCATTTTGTTTGTCCGGTAGTGTAACCACTTTCGGACTCCCCAGTATTAAATCTAGTGAGTGTTTGTGTGAGCAACCTTGAGAGGTAATCTACAACATATATCAAGTAGCATCCAAATTTGGAAGTCAGAATTCTCTTCTTCCCTTTTACAATGACCCAACCCTATATGTAACCTGGCTTCCTTTTGTGCCTCTTAGGCATCAGGTAGTGACCAGTGAAGAATGAGCAATGACTGAGGAGCATCCAGCTATGTGACTATATCCAGACCTGACAATGGAGAAGGGATCTTCTAGGATGTCCAGGGACCCTCCAGATGTCCTGGAAGAAGACATCATCATTGTGCCTCTGACTATAGTCACATAGCCAAATGCTTCTAATCACTTTCACAGCTGATACATAGCTGTGAAAAGTGGTTTGAGAAAAAGGTGACTCCTGAGGGAATTAGGAGGTGTTTTGTAGTTCTGGCATGGAGGAACTTTATATTACATCTTTCAGTGCGAGATCTTGGTCATCTTTTATAATATGGAAGGATACATGGCAATCTGATTATCCTGGAGCTTGTTTTCAGTTCATTTGTAAGTGAAATCACAAAAGTTCATCAGCTGTGTCTTCCCTTAGTGCTAAAACAAGTTGAACAGTGGCAGAAGAGACATAATGAAAGCAGATCACTGATTCCTGACATACTGACCCAGCTTGCAGAGCACAACACCAAGCTCACAGACTTGCAAGAGACCCTGGACCAAGCAGCGGATTTTATCCACAAAGCAGAAGCAAAAAATAAGGAAAATGCTGGAGCACTCCAAGATCATGAGGTACTCCTCTACAGTATGCTACTTTTAAAGTCTTGCATATTTTATTGTTTACGGGTTTAAAGTTTCATTGTAAATCACCCAGAGGACCTCAATTATTGAATGCGAGAGATACGTGCATGCACATGTCATGTCTCTTTGTGTGCTCATTTTATCTATTCATTAAATAATGTTTTCAAATGTTTATAAAACTAGCCTCTTTCAAAAAAAATCCCAACAAGAGAATAATGTAAACATTGAAAAATAACTCAAAATAATTTTTAAAACTAAAACATTTTTTAAAACTAAATGTATCTGAAATGCATTGTGCTAATCACAGCTCATGGGTTGCAGGCCACACAGTTTGTGGGCTACAGGTCATATGTAACCCCAAAGAACTTAAGTATGCCCCTCCTAATCTTTGCTATCACTATATTCCTTCACAACTTAGTGGCATATAGTGTGCTCTTTTTGCTGCTGCTACTAGTAGCAAGGAGAGTGATTTCTATAAAGATCACCAGTGGGTTGGGTGGAAGAAAGGATTTTTATTCATTTATTCATAGAAGGCTCATACAAATTGTGTTTTCCTTGCTAAGAAAAAGCAAAGTGTATCAAGAACACTGGTAAGGACATGAAAATACAGTAGAACTGCCCTCTTCCTCTTGCCAAGGAAAGCAGATAAGCAGATATGTGTAGATTGCATGTGACCTTTGAGTCTAAATATGTGTGCATCCCTGCTTGACCCAAAATCCTGAAGATTAAGAGGAACTGACAAACAGGGAAATTTAGCTAGCTGTATAAAATACATGGACTCAACAGTTTTAATAAAAGGAGCATATTTGTACCATCTGAGAGCTGTTGCACAAAAAATATCCACCCGCCTTAAGCACCTGCACATCTGCAAGATTTATATGTAATTTTTGAGAAGTAAAGTATGAAGGTACATTTTAAAATGAGAACAGGTACAGTGCATACAATTAAAACAAATATAGAATTGTGGTTTAATTTCTTCAGTGCATTAGAAATGTGGCATAAATGAGGTAAACTATGCAAACAAATAATCATATTAGGATCACACATTAAAACTGCTTGAATTTCAGAGCCTGAAGAAACAAGCTTTCATCCAATCAAATATAACAACTTCATATTTTCCACTGGAATTGCCACAATTGCATTGTGGCGAATCTGGCAGTGCCCAGCGGGGGAAAACGTCACCCCACGCCCCACATTACTTGGCTTCCCCTCTACCTCATCCCACAGGCGGAAACATCTGCCACCCAGTTTCCCCCATAGAACCCAATGTAATTCGAAAAGCCTGCTGTATTGCCGTTGTGGCATACGCTGATTTCTCTTTCGTGTTGCGACGGAGCCCTGCTGGAAGTAGCTGTATGTTGTGGGGTGGGAGCCGTTGGGCTCCATCACAAAACTAAAGAGAAACCAGCATTACCACTGAAATTTACCTCATCTGATGAGGTTGTAAAACAAAGATTAGAAAATTTAGGTGGGAGGGGAAAATAAATTATATTTATTTATTTAATTAATTTATATACTGCTCTTCTTCCCCAGGGGAGATATGTGATATGTGATGATAGCCTATATTCTGAACAAGTTTGAATATTCTGTTCAAAGATCTTGATTTACTGTAATAAGATTTTATTAATATTGGAGCTGTAGTTGACCTTTCCAAGCTTTGGCTCAAGAATAATGGTTGAAACAGCGTGAATCTACCTTTCCAGTCTAGTCATTGTCTTTTAAATCTGTTTTTCTATAGCCTTTGGAACAAAGTTTATGATATATTTATTGCATTGAGCCTTGTTTCAGAAAGATATGTATTGGAAACAGAGTAAATATCATAATTGTGTTTTATCAGTTTCTGTGTGGATCAAGAGAACCAACATAATAAGCCCACAAAATACAGTGTTGTTTGAAACATATCTGATGATTTTTTAAGAACTTGGTATTTGTATCTTTTTTTCCTCCTAGAAGCAACAAGAAAAATTGGAGGGACAGATTAACAGTGTCAACAATACTTTGTTAATGGCTGAAGATATTTTAAATGTACCCATTCAAATCAACTTAGATCTAAATGAAGCAATCCAGGTAAATTACTTGTGTAATAAATATTTCCCCACAGACCTTAACAGAATTAAATGTTACATGACTACCAACTTTTTAAAATAATTTTTATTAAGATTTCAGATGGTATAGACAATGAAAGAGTGAGAACAAATTTGTTTATAAAAAAGGGATGAAAAGACAGATTAAAAATAAGAGAAGTGTAAAAAGAGAAAGAGAGAAAAAGTAAAAAGAAAAAAAGGGGAAAATCTATATATATAAAAATGTAATGTGCATTTTACTATGGAGTAAACAACAAAACCACTGAACCAAATCACACCATATTTGGCCACAAACCACACAGTCATCCAAAATATGTCTTTAAAAAAAACCCTAAAAAAATAAAACCCAAATTAGAGGACCAGGAAAAGCCATTTTTCCCTAGCTGCCAGTTAGAAGGGTAACCCCCACCCACTTTGTCTCCTAGTAACCCACTCAGCAACAATGGAGCTCAGGGCTTCTTCACTCAGGCCTCTTTCACACTGCCTATAAAATACAGATTATCTGATTTGAACTGGATTATATGGCAGTGTAGACTCAAGGCCCTACCACACACCTATATAACCCAGAATGCTAAGGCAGGATAATCCACAGTATCTGCTTTGAACTGGATAATCTTGAGTCCACACTGCCATATAATCAAGTTCAGTGTGGATTTTATACAGATGTGTAGAACGGGCCTCATATAATCCAGTTCTAAGCAGATAATATAAGATTATAAATATAATATATAATAATTACTGTGGTATAATAATGCAGAACAATATAATCTCTAAAATCAGGACAGTAAATAAAGAGCAACACTCTGAAAACAGGAGAATTCCAGACAGGAAAAAACCAGGGCCAGCTAATACCTCCCAAACCAGGGCCAGCTAATTCCCCCAGACAAGAAGCAACCAGGCTTTGAAGTTGCAAGGCCATTAAATGCTAATCAAGGCGACTAATTGCAGCATTCATACTTGCTGCACTGAGACTATTCATTGCTATTCAACCTGGCCAACCAAGAATTCCACAAGGTAGAAAGCGGCCAGGCTTGCAAGCAGCAAGGCTATTCAGTACTGTTCAACCTGGCCAACCAAGATTTCCCCTAGATAAAAAAAAAACCCCTCAGGTTTGGAAGCCACGGGGCTATCCGTCCCATTCAACCTGCCCAAGGAAGGATGCCCCTATATAGAAAGTGGCCAGGCTTTGAATCAGCGAGGTTATTCAGTGCAATTCAGATTGGCCAAAAAACCATCCCCCCCCCCCAGAACGCAAGTACCCAGCCTTCCAAGCAGCAAGCCTATTCCATTGTATTCCAGCTCACCAAACAAGGATTTGCATAAGAAGAAAACAGCCAGGCTTTGAGGCTACAAGTCTATTCACTACTATTCCACCTGTCAACAAATGATTCCCTTAAGCCACAGCGACGCATAGCAGGGCACAGCTAATATAGTATAAAAGTTTGCTTCCGTTCTTCTCCTTGGGTTCATCATTGTTCTTTCCTTTTATTTAATCCTTCTTTCCCTTTTTGTAACACATTTGAACATTTAGTATCAGCTTCTAAACTTGGTAAAACATTTTGATATATTTCTCTAAGGGTGACCAATGACTGATTGGTCACATGACTACCAACTTTAACCATGGTTAATGCTGGCTAGTATTGGCTAAGAAACTTGGATTAACACTGACTATATTTAATAACAATGACAAGGCTTGACTTTACTGTAGTCTGCAGTACTATACCTCCTTACCTTTTAGTAAATGCCACTGAATTTAGTGGAGCTTGCTGATTGGTTAGTTGATGGATTTTTATTCAATCTTTTTCTCCAAAATAAATGGGTCTCCTCACTATAATATTGCATAAAAGCACAATTATAAATAAGATCAAATATTAAAACAGATTTAAATTAACCCCTAGTTTTTTAAAAAAAAAATGAAATCACAATTTAAAAATGCATAGATAAGTACAATAAATGGCACCCATGTGGTAACAATTCATTTTCCCACCAGCTGGCCAGTTCTCCAAAGCCTGCCTGAATTTTAAAAGAAATCTTTGAAGGACAACAGAGTGGGAATCAGCCTCACTTCTATTTGATAGATGTATTTGCTGGTTGTTGCCATGCAGGAATTGTGATTTTTGTTGTTGCATGAGGAGATCTAAAGGAGTTATCCAAGATGCAGGATATATATGAGGGATGGGATTCAGCATTTGGATACTCCTTAAAGGTTTGGAGTAAAGCCTGGAGCCATCACTGTGAGAGATGTATAGGCATGAACTCCGCCTGACAGAGAAAGGTCACACTGAAGAGAGGGAAGGAATGGAGATTCTCTGAACAAATTTGATAGCCAGAATTATGGAAAGACACAGACTCTTAAATAAACAAATGGGGCTGCTATTCCTCAGAATTTTCTATTGGAACAACCTAAATTGGCGTCAATAAGGCCTAAAACAAAACAACTATCTCAGAGTGTAAGAATTCAACATAAGCAAAGTTGAAAATGGCCAAATGGGATTAACTTTATTGAAACATTAGGTGTAATAAAATAGTATTCAATAATATACGTGTTGAGCTGATTATCTCATCCATTCAAGACCTAGATCTTCCTTAGGTAGTCCATCTTTTTCTGGATTATACCACTTTAGACAGAAATGACAGCCAACAAAATTGAATTTTCTTCCATACTAACAAACATCATCTTTGAATATTGAAAACACAGGTGGCAGGAAGCAATATTCTAAGCAGGCTGTCATTCTTCCTTACATGTTTTCTGGAAGCAGTGTTTTGTAAAGAGAAGCTTTCAATCAAAATAAAACACTTTCATTGTTTTCTCTACTGATTCTTTGAATTAAATTAATTCCTAAAAACATTGTTCCTAAAGATCTTTGGGGTTTTTATTTGTTTTTAATACTTATTTGTTGTATTTGCTCCTCTTCTTTGGTCAGAATGCATCTGGATTCTATGCAGAAATAGATGGCGCCAAAATGCAACTACAGGACAAAATTTCAAACCTCTCAAGATTTGACGATGACTTGGTGCAAAGGGCCATGGAGTATGCAGAGGAGCTTCATGTTCGTGCAAATGAGCTAGATAGGTAAAAAAAAAAACCTTTAATAGACAATATTCAATGTTTTCTAAAAAATAGTGCAGTCTAACCGGTGAGAAGCACATTTAAGTCCCATTAATCTTAGTGGGACAGAATTCAGGGTTATGTTGATTCTGCCACTGAAATTAGTTAGACTGAAAAATCTCCATATTTGCTTGTTGTTGCCAGTGATGATTCATGAGGAAGAAAATGGCCATCACAAAAATTACAATTTGTAGCATTCAAATAAACACTTTAGATTATCTCATAGGATCACAAGAGCAGTTCTAAGCTAAAAGTGGGTTAGACAAATTGCATCCCACTACTATACCTAGAAGTGGTTTGAGAAGACAGTACTTTCAATAGCTTATACTCAGAAAATGGTTCCAGAAAAAGATCCATACTGAAATTGAGGCTAGAAGAGTAAAAACATGTTTATTCATAGTTTACTGTTTTATGAAGCTTTTTTTTACATTACATTAATATTTACAAATGTACTTTTTGACAAGTGACCATCAAAACTCTAACCAGTGTTGTTGGTTTTTAATCTTATAGGCTTTGCTGGAGTTTAATTTTGTATATTCCAAAAGTGTACAACAATACCTATGTCTGTTACTTTGTTCTGGCAATTAAATTTCTATCTTCTGAACTCATTATATTTTTCTCTTTCTCTTTCTCTATCACAGGACCTTGCATGGTGTAGATACAAATGGATTAGTTAAAAAAGCATTAAATGCTTCCAATGTTCATGAAAATATCATAAATTATGTTAATGAAGCCAATCAAATGTCTGTCTTGGCATTAAACACTACAGAGCGAGTCAGTGATGTAAGTACCATTGCTATGCTAACCAATGCATTATGACCCTTATGTGCTTTGAATAAGGCAGCATTTTCATCTCCTTAAAAAAAGTCTTGAAAAATCCTATACAATTCCCTTGTAAATGGCAGGATATTTTGCAGCCATATGCCAAAGTAATTATATTGTGCCTTCTAATGTTATGTATATGCAGTAGTGCAGCAATGTCATATACAGGTTCCTCTTCTCTATCTTTTGTTTTCAGGGGGAGCTACATGTCTGATGTCTTCATGGCTGCTTTGGGTTTCTCAGGCCATTTCTACATAGTCAAAATAAAGTGGATTCATTACTTGGCTGCTATGGAGAGCCCACATAATGCACTGTTGGATTTACAGCAGAACTGCTTTACTCTGGAGCTTCGTTCTGCTGCAAATCCAGTCATGCATTGTGTGGACTCCCTGCAGCGTCTGAGCAGTGGGTTTTATAGGGTCCTGGAGTTTTTGAGATGTGGGTAGCTGGATCGGACTGGAGCTTGCCTAATCCACTGTCCATACTGCCAATGGACACAGAAATCAGTTTCTTGGAGAAGTGTACTGGTGATACCTGATTTTTGGTGATGTCACACCATGGCATCAAGCTATTTGTCCAAATATGTGATGCCACCAGCAAACCTCTGAGAGGGATCTGCTTGCTGGCAGCAATACAGGGGCAGCCCCAATATGCCCTCGGCCCAGCCAACCATGCGGATGGCCAAAGAACTCCCAGGATGCCCGCTTGCTGCATTAGAGCAGCTATGGAGCACCTTAACCCAGGTTTATCCAAAAGGTGTAGACACCAATCTCAGGCATTTATTTAACAGCTCTTGGCAACACAATGGCAGACTTGGCCAATCTTTGATCTGATCCTGCTAGGCTATTAATGGGACATGTACATTAAAACTTCCCTATGATATTCAAACCACTCCATGCATCCTGTTGTGATGTCTCAAGACAGCCTAAACTCATCTGAATGGCATGTCTCATTATTACACCATTATTATACCATATACCAAACATACAGCACCAAAGCCTAATCAATTCTGCTGCAGTCTCCAAACTGTTTCAAGTTATTCCATGTTTTGGAATAATTTTCTAGTATGTATATAGATAAATGTGTGTGTGTGTGTGTGTTTGAAAAATTACCATGGATTGAATCCCAACTATCCACTTACAGATGCCCTTCCAAACAGTAGGGCAGGAGTGATTTGCCTTGTTAGCTACTTTGCTATACAGTCTACAAAGCCTTACCCCACCCCCACCCCCCGCTGGCCATGCTCCCGTTCTGTTATGGAGAATCTCATCATATTCCAGAGGTGTATTTGGGGTACCTTCACCCATTCCTGCACTTCTCCCCTTCTTTCAACCTCCACTGAATCAAATTATCTTCTGTGAAACAAAGACATCATGTGAAATAAAGGCTGTGTGTTAAAGACTCATTGTATTTCTGTATACGAGTCAGGCATCTGTTTTGGCTGCAATCTCAATAAATACCAATGAGGAATCACTCTCATTCATAAGAACTGTGTACCCCTACTGCAATACATGCACACATGAAGATCTTCTGGATCTGTCCCATAACAGATATAAGATTCAGGAATCTGTGCCTCCAGGTAGAAAGTTCAAAAGACACTATGCCCCTAATCCAACTTCTCTTCCTTAACAGTTTATTGATAGAAAGAAGAATATGCTCAGAAGAAGAAGACATGGGAATGCAATAGGTGGAATAGAATGTTGCCTGAAATTCATCTCAGTAAAATTTTGTGAATAAGATAATATGAGCTGCATGATAAAAGCTTTGTTAGGAATATCTTAAGATGCCTACGTTTGTGAAGTTTTGTTCTAACTCACTTTTTTCTAATGAATTTATAGGCTGTTGTTGGAATCGGCACCCAGATAATTTACCATAAAGAGGAAAGCAACAAACTTCTCAGGCAAGCACTAGAACAGGAACGAACATCATATGCCAGTAAATATAATCCTTTCCTTTGGTTCAGATGCTTCGCTGTGCTACATTACATATGCAGAAAGAGAATATCATTAAAAAGAAAGATGTTGAAATAACATAATTAATTATCAACACCAAGAATTCTGCAGTTCAAATTCTGGAATACTTTGAACCTGACAGAAGTTGTTCTAATAAACATATATCATTTAATGCATTCTATATCTTATCATTCTCTGGGATCAACAAAGCAGCTAATACCTATCCTGTTGCTGTGCCTTCAAGTCATTTCCATTTATTATCCTATTACCAAGATAAATTTAAGATTTGCAGAGTTTGGTACTATTTTTACTGTGATAGTGTTACTTTCCACTCAATATTTTCCACATCTCTATTGTTTTACAATTGTAATGTCAGCTGTTATAAATGGATATCAGCTTTTCCTTTTCCTTTCAAGAGAAAGGAAAAGCCCATCAGGAAGATGGGCTGGGAAGGACTGATTATTGTTGCACAGGAGATAATTTAAGCTACAATCATACAAATACATGTATTTCAATTGAATGCAATAGAGTTTACTTAGAGTAGACTTGTATAAAATTACACTGCAAGACATTTATTCTAGCAGAAACACATTTGGTATATGTGCCATTGAGTATGCCCTAAATGGACAGAGTAATGCTGAGTGTCGGAAAAATATATATCAGAGTGACCTTTCCATGTATTAACATCAGGACTAGATGACATCTTTGTTAGGTCTCACACAGTAATGAAATTATTTCTTTCTTCTATTTTACAGATGATTTAGCTGTTGCAGACACAGAGCAACGTGTTAATGGAACTCTTGATAGGAAGAATTATCTTAAAGGCCATTTGATGAAAGCCATTGCAAAAATACAGACATCAGAGCAAGGTAGGTATATAAATATTGAACATTTTAATATATTCATATTACATATGCTTTTAATGATTGTCAGAAAGGATCCAAGGGAACAGGGGAAGCCTACTTGATTGTGGGGAGGGGGGTTCATGTCAGCGGTGACTTGAGAAATGGAAAGTTTGAGAATTGGCCGTCTGCAAGGACATTGCCCAGGGTACGCCCGGATGTTTTGATATTTTACTATTTTGGTGGGAGACTTCTCTCATGTCCTTGCTTGACTGCTAACTTAGGGCGCTCACACACTACACTTAAACGTGTGCCAAAGCAGGTTTAAAAAACAACAGCAGGAACGAATGTTTATTTATATGCCACCACATCTCCCCATGGGGACTTGGGGTGGCTCAGAGACATAAGAAGGCAAATATTCAATGCCATGTACTGTAATTAATAAGTAATATAATTTAAATAAAATACAATTTAAATGTGAGTATAAAATAAATAGTGATAAAAGCAATAATAACTATCCTATAAACACAGGTTGTATCCCTATACCCTGAGCTGCCTTGCAACTCACCAGGAGCACTTTTGTCTTGTCAGGATTTAATTTGAATCTGTTCGCCCTCATTCAATCCATTACTGTTGACAGACATTGGTTCAGGACCAGAACAGCATCCTTGGATTTTGGTGGAAAGGAGTAATAGAGTTGGGTGTCATCTGCATAAATATGACACCAAACTCCAAAATTCTGGATGATCTCTCCCAGCGGTTTCATGTAAATGTTAAACAGCATGGGTGACAGAATAGATCCTTGAGGGACCCCACAGGCCAACGGCCAGGGGATCAATCAGGTATCACCCAGCACCACCTTCTGGATTCAGTCCTCCAGGAAGGAACAGAGCCACTCTAAAACAGTGCCACTTAGTCTGCAAGACCACCCAGAAAGATACCATGGTCAATGGTATCAAACACCACTGAGAGGAGGAGCTTAAAAGGTGTGAGGTGACTGTGGGGATTCATCCCTGGGTAGTTCCAATTGGTCCTGGAACTACCCAGGGGTTTGTCCCCACAGGCCCAATACTCCATTAGACCTGGGGAAAAACCCCACAGGCCCAATACTCCATTAGACCTGGGAAAAAGCATGTGAATGCAGTAGGCTAACTGAGTGTATAGGGAATCTCCTTTTCCTGATTTTTAAGAGTCATTATTCTGTTTATTTTCTAGACAATGCAAGACAACGTTTGGAGCAGCTCAATGTCATTATTAATCAAACACTAAATACTGCTGCTACAGTGACCCAGACTACTGGTCCAATGGCTGATAATCTGACCAAATGGACCCAAGATCTGAGAAACTTCAAACCTGAAAGAGCAGCTTATGAACGTGTCACTGTCACAACAAGGGATACAGGTATATTGATGGGCATCCAGAATTCCCTATATGCTGTAATAGAGATACTAATCGCCAGTACTTTGCTGGGGCAGTGTATGAATCTGTAACAAATCAGAAGCAAATCATTAGATTCTAACAGCTTGTCTTAAGCTGCTTCTACACTGCCATATAAAATCCAGATTATCTGCTTTGAACTCGATTATATGGCAGTATAGACTCACATAATCCAGTTCAAAGGTGATAATGTGGATTATCATTTAGATAATCTGGATTATATGGCAGTGTAAATCCAGCTTGACTTCACTGTGTCAGTCTGTCTGACACTGAGGCCTTAGAACAATAACTATAAAAATAAATCATAAACTACAATGGAAATGTTTTTTAATGTGTGTGTGTGTGTATGTGCGTGTATTGCATAATACTATTTTCACATGAAATGTGGTTTTTTGTGCTTTCAAATCATTTCTGACTTATGACAAATTTATCACAGGATTTTCTTGTTCAGATGATGTTTGCCATTGCCTGCCTTTCAGGCTGAGAACATGCAATTTGCACAAGATAATTAATTAATAGGTTTCCATGGCCTAGTGGAGATTGAAATCCTTATCTGCCTGGCATTCTAGTTCAACACTCAAACCATTATATCACAATGGCTCAAAAAATGAAAGTATTTCAGTAAAGTGATTGAAAACTGGTGTTAATTTTTAAAAGCATCGTATTATTGATGCAGTTACCTTTTCTCTACTCCATTGAAGGAAAACATTTATTACAGGTGGCCCTGATTTGTGGAATGACCTGCCGGAAAAGATTCAACATCTGGATACACTGTCTGCATTTAATACACAAATACATATCTATGTCTCCTCAGAGGCCTATCACAATCATGTTTAAATTATGATGATTAAATATGTACTGGTTGTTTTAATATATATTTAGTGTTCATGTTCTTTTAAACTGATGAGTTACCTGGGCTATGGGTTTCAATTGATTGTATGTGTTTTCACCACTAGTGAAGCGCCTCACTGAAGTTGTCCCGCAGTTGCTAGATAAGCTGCGTACTGTAGAACAGAAACAGCCAGCCAACAATGTCTCAGCCAGCATCCAGAGGATCAGAGAGCTGATTGCACAGACAAGGAGTGTAGCAAACAAGGTAAAACTGGTGGAGTGAAATTTTTGCTGCCTCAATCATGAGTCCCTGGTGGTCTGTGTTAAATTATACATTTTGAACTTTGAACATTAGCTGTAGTAAACACTGGAGTTGCAGCTAATAGTGTGAATGCTCAACAGCTGTAACATTATGTTAACATATCTCGCTATGGAATTTTCTTAACTCCAAATACATGGAATATATCAGTCAATACCCAATACCACTATACCTTTCTTGAAAACAAGGGGATGTAGACTGTGTCTATATTGGCCACTTAATCAAGAGCTGGGCCAGAGCGCTATGCCTCAGATTTCCCCCAGACTGACCATAATGGTGGCCGCATATACTGGATTGAATTCTTTGTGACATCACTTTGTTGTCCAAATGATCTCACTGGGCCAAGCCTGAATCTTCCCCACTGGCCTTGTGTTCTTGTTGCCACCACTCCTCACTACCCAAGGAGCTCCCTCTGAGAGTGCCATTGCAAGGTATAATGGGGTGCCTTGTGTTGATCGCATGGCTAGGTTCCCCATTCCGGCCTCAGCAGACCCAACCATGATGGTAAGCCTCAAACAGAGAACTCCTTGGCCAGTAAGGAATGGTGGCAGTAACACAAGGGTGAACCATCCCCTTCACTGCACTGATCAGCACAGGAGAAGGGTAAAAGCAGCAGTGTGCATGTGGACAATAGATCAGGTGAAACAGAATTTGATCCAGCTGTTCACATGGCCACAAACCCCAAGGACACTCTGGAGTTTCATGCAAACTCCTGTGTATCCCCGAACTTTGCTTACTGTGGAGCAAGTTCACATTAAGGGGTAATAGGTCCAGATCCTTGCTAATAATCATTGTGCATTTTGAAGACTCCTAGTGCTGGCTTTGGGGTACGTGCAGGGCTTTTTTTCGACTTTTGTACATGCCATAGTGTTGGGGACATCAGATAGAATATATGGTTATATTTTAGCAAATTCCCTACTTTATTAATTACCAAATGCTTTTTACTGCCCTTCTTGCAGAAGGGCACATTCAAATTTGTTGAGCACACTTTGTGTTTTAGCTGATTTTTATTCCTCTTTTTCCATAATTATATGACCCACCAAGTCAACGCAAACCAATTGCTATATATTATGCTGCTATGTAGGTGAAGTTGTTCCTAGGGAATTTTGCAAGAAAAAAACCTTCCTAATCTACACCTCTAGAGATAAACCTCTCTCTTTATACATCTCATCCTCCAGGTTCAGGTTTCAATGTCATTTGAAGGTCAGTCAGCTGTTGAAGTCAATCCCCCAACAACTGCAGAAGACATAAAAGCTTTCACTTCTTTGTCTTTGTACATAATGCTTCACAAGGACAATCCAGAGCAGGCAGCACCTCGGGATCAGTTCATTCTTTATCTAGGAAGCAAAAACGTAAGTTTTTAAAAAATTAAATTAAAATTAAAGACACTGTTTGAAGTAATGGTGATTTTAGAAATCGTGTATTATCTGGATGACAAAGAGGAGCAATCCACTCACTCATGGCCTGTTGTCCACATGCCAGGCACAATGTAGGAGTTCTAAAGTTCAAAGTTCTTTGCTATCTTTTCTGCCTTCTCTGACAGTTTTCAGTTTTTCTGTTTTACCAGCCAGACATGTTTTCTCTTCACTCACACATTATCTCCAGAGGTAGGAGATATTGGAGGGGGTTCAGAAAAAGGAAAAGGGAATAGTAAGAGTGAAAAAAGGGAAGTTGTTTTTGCCTTCAGGATACATTGACTGAAGCTGTTTCCAGACAGCACTTAAATGCGCACCAAAGTGGGTTTAAGAAAGTCCACACACCTTCCGGGAGAGCATCGAGACACCCAACCACCCCTTACAAAAAAAGAACCTTAAAATTAAAAGAAGTTACCAGGCCACCATTAAGTTCCTGCTGGAGTCCTCCTGGTGCATAGAAATGATGTGCCAGGAGATGAGGGGCGAGGAGCAATTTTCCTCCTCCACCCCTCCTGGTACATGATTTCTATGCACCAGGAGGACTTCAGCAGGACCTTAATGGTGAGGGAGGTTGGGGAGGGGGTTGGTGCCCTCTGGGTTTTCCTGGCTCATACAGCCAGAAAAGCCCAAGAGGGCTGTGTGGATTGGGCCCAGAGATCATGGGACTTGGTTCCCAGGCCCAATCCACAATGGGTCCATACCTGGAAAGACCCAGAACTTACCAGAGATCCTGATCTTATCAGGTATCAAATTAATTCGATTTTTGTCATTTAGATGCCTCCAGTAAAAACGTGCAAAAACGTGCAGGTTATTGGCCCTGAAAATGTCATTCTGACTGTAAGTCAGCAAATCAAGGGTCATGACAATAACAAAACTAGACCTTTCCAGATTACCACTGCCCAGTGAGCCTCTAAAATGACTTCGAGAATTGAAAAGAATATTTATTTCTACTACTTGGATCTACAGTGAATCTACACAAATATCCGACAAGCCCCAACTCTTCTGGGTTTCAGAAAGGCTGTGAAAACATGGCTGTGTGCACAAGCTTTTAACGAGTAATACGATAACGTCGACATGGTCCAATTGAAGGCTGAAGCATGAGGATTTTAGACAAATGGATCTAATTTACATATATTTTAATTGTTATGATGTATTTTAATGATGTATTTTTATAGTTTTAATTGATTATATGTACTGTTTTTGTTTTATTATTATGTTCTTGACATTAAATGTTGCCAACTGATGTAAGCCGCCCTGAGTCCCCCCGGGTGAGAAGGGCGGGGTATAAATGCTGGAAATAAATAATACACTATCAAATAATGCAGTTTGAACTGCATTATATGGTCAGTGAAGACCCATATAATTCACTTCAGTGGAATTCAAACTGCATTTTATAGGTCTATACTGACCATATCATGCAGTTCAAATTGCGTCATTTGACAGTGTAGATCCAGACTCTGAGCGGTTTCCCAAAGCACATTAGTCACTGAAAAAGAAACCTGTTTAAAAAGATCCCCTACAAGATGAAGAGGTAATTAAGAATGTAAAGAAACACAAACTATCAGTTAAAATAAAAATCCAGAGTTACTGAGATGTGTAAAACCAGTTTGCCAGAGCAAGACAACAAAGAAAATTCACAACGTTGCTTTGGGTTGACACACTGAATTTGCAAGTTCTAAGGCAGAGGGCCGAATCGACTCAAGGACTAGGCAGGCAGCACAGGCAAAGCCAACCACCATGCAGCCTTAGAAAATTATTGATGAGTGAGCTGTCAATGTATATATCTGGAGAAAAACAGAACTGCCAGTGCTTCAGAAAAGCAGCCTTGAATTGCAGCAATTTAAAAAGCAATATTAACAACTGTACTTTGCTAGATCACATTACAACAGCCCAAACCAAATGGCAGCATCAGAGTATCAATATGAACCAGCTAATTTGAAGAATAGAGAGGCAATAAAGAAATAAAGTATTTGTTTAGCAACCCAAATTATGATGCAAATTAATAACTTTCAAGCTTCGGGCAGCAGTACAGTGCATTTAATGGATACAAATTTAATGAACTACTTCAATCAAATCAATCTAATGACTCTACTTCAAAGAATGATTTCCTCAATATAAGTTCTCCAACTAATGCCTTCCTGGGAACAATGAATTTAATTATATATGATTTTCAACAAATAATTGATTAATAGGAAATGTAGGAGAGGACACAGAAAACGTATTTTCACCATAGAAAGGACAACATAAAAGGAAAGATATATCTGAAAAGGAGAAAAGGAGGGGGAGGGGACAGAAGATAATTGTGAGAAACAATTTAGCGGAAGGAGATGCTCTTAAAAATCCAAACATTTGGAAAACAGTCATTCATATCCAGAAACAGAATTAAAGGAAGATATAGGAATAGAGAAGGAACAGAGAAAATACAGTAAGCCACTTTCACAGGGCATTAGGGGTGTGGAACTCCTACATATGCCTGATGGAGCATCTCTCTAGGAACCTCAAGGTCCTCCACCACTAGAAGTTGACCATAGAATCATGCTGGAGGACCTAAAACACATTAATCAAATCCACAAGTAATCAAATCCTCAAAAGTTAAACCCACAAAGTTGGAAAGCCATCTGTATCACAAAGTGGAATAAGTGACAGGGAAGACAAAAATTCTTCTGAGAATGAGGGAGACAAGAATGTTTCTTATAGACTGTTTGAGAAAAGTGCCTCCAAAAAAAATCTCGAAAGGTGTATTAAATACCTTAGTATTAGATCAAAACTGAGAAGCATCAAGAAATAAGAAAGTATATGAGAAACTCAAGCACCAGGTTTAGGTTAAGTGTTAAAATAATGAGAGGAAATATGTATTGTCCTCACCCATATGTTAAGAGATTTTAAAGAGGTACCACTTTGTTACCACTGTCAACTATACATAGGTTATCATCAAGGGGCCTAAATTTAGTATTCAATGTGCTCAATGCACCCTTTTTGTAAATATTTTTTACTTTGAACCAATAAAGGAGGCATCACTAGGGTTACTCACCTTTATGGTAGTTTTCTTAATCACAGTTATCTCTACAGAATATGGGAACAAAGCTGATAGTGGCATGTTGGATTAAACCATGTAGTTCCCACACTGTTATCATGCAAACATTTCTAAACCACCGAGTGTATGGCCATACGGAGCACCTTCTATGACAATGAGCACAGCATATGTGGTGTCAGCATCTTTAGAAGATGTTTGGAATACACCTGGGTAGAAGGAACTATCAATGTCTGCAAGACACTATAAGATTAATAAATATAAATCAGCACAGTCAACCTTTGATTGGACTGTATTGCAGTCAGTGAGATAGATTTTTGGCAGATACTTTTGCCTAGCAGTTGAGCACATCCCATGCCATCAAGAGAATAAGAGGTTGCTTCTTACCATGAAAGTTCATTCTTGGATGTCACATATTTGTCTTTACCCTTGTATTCATCCTCCAAATGCTATAACTTAGAAATTGCCTCAGGAATGATGGCACATATTTCATTGTAGCATAAAGGAGAAAGGTACAGTCAGGGCTGTAGCCAAGGGGGGGGAGTTACGGGTTCAACCCCCCAAAAATGTGTTCAATGTGGATTTTATACAGCTGTGTGGAAGGGGCCAATGACAATTGCTCTCTTAAAAAAACTTGAAAAAGGCAAGACAGAAACGTACATAATATTTTTCAAGCTCTTGAATCAGTTTTGTAAGGACAGTCACTACATTCAGTCTAAATTAAAGTTGAAAAAGGATGAATGCTATGATGATGCCATCTTTCTAGAGTATCTAATAAATGTTATTTGAAAATGTGATTTAAAATATGCTGCCCAATTAATTGGAACCACCACTTTTGGTTAATTAAATATTTTAATGGACTCATCAAGCTAAGTAATTGATTACATTTGACAGATCTACAAATAAGTGTACTTCTCTACCACTTGAGGCCTATTGTGGAGTTCTTTATGAGGACTGACGTAAATGGAAGCAATTAATCAGCAGAATATTGTAGAGTGGCTGGGAATGAGTTTCATTCTTGACAGCCTTCCCTCCAAAGGAAACATTTATAGTAAGGTTATATGTAGGATATACAGTAGCACATTTCAAAATACTCGTGGCTGGAATATCTTCAACTCTAGATAGGCAGAAGTGTTTGGCCTTTTGGGGTTCCTCCTTCCCTTTAAAGATTCAAGATCTTTTTCTCTTGCCTTTTCCTTCAGTAATCTAGGCAGCTTTTGTATTATTATCACTAACAGTTCAGACTGCATTAGTTGTTTCTCGCGTTTCTTGGAAGCCATGTGAATCACCATATGATTTGTTCCTTCTCTAGACAAAAAATTATCTTGGTCTTGCAATTAAGACTGACAACCTGGTTTACATTTATAATTTGGGCAGTGGCGATGTGGAGATACCATTAGACTCCAAACCAGTCAGCTCTTGGCCTCCTTACTTCAGTCTTGTTAAAATTGAAAGGTAATGTGACTTTTATCAGCTATATTTCTTATCTAAATAGTTGGTTGAATATAATTCAGAAATAAGAAATACTGTAAATTTGTTGAATTAAAACTGCAGAGTGATGGTTAAATGTATTAACCATAATTTTTAAACAAATCGAAAAGACACTTTTCACTACTAATTATCATCAGTATCCATTGTTTCATGATCATCAGTATCAGATGTTGCTTGAATACAATGGAACCATTTTCCTGACCACCATAATGCTGAAAGTTGTAAAATGCATGGACATGAATCCATATCATGAAACAAAAAAACTGAGATGGAAACTGTTTTCTATTATTCTATTGCAGTGACTTTCAGTCTGTTTCCTCAAACCAGATTAGTTTCCTCAAAGCTGAGCATGAGCTGTTCAGGGAGAAGATGAGTGATGTCACTGTTGATCTTTCCTCAAAATACACACAGTGAGGAATGCAGTGCGTACATGGTGTGGGATACATTCTCCAAGTTAAACCAACCATAGCCTAAAATGTTTGGCTCACTCATTCAAGGCCTCAGCAGTATCTGAACACAATGTGCAAGGAACATGAGCTAACCCTTTCTTCCATATTTTGGTCCTAATTAGTACCTCGTCATCTATTCCCTAAAGCTGCTCCTAGTTCCATAGAGGGCTTACATTGGCCCTGTAAAGTGCACCCCGTGGATCTAGTGTGGACTCGATATACAATGGGATATGATGCCCCAGAATTATTTGATATGTCCTGTGGTTAAAGCATTTCCTGATAACATAAAAGGTGTTTTCAAACCAGCATAGTTTAGTGGTTTGAGCATTGGACTAGAACACCAGGAGACCAGGGTCTGAATTCTTAGTGAGCCATGAAAGCCCATTGTGTGACTTTGAGCAAGTCACTTTCTCAACTTTAAAGGAAGGTAAAGACAAAGCCCTCTGAACAAATTTAAGGTTGCCAGAAGTAAAAAAAAATGACTTGAAATTGCACAATAAATATGTCTAGAGCTTGGGGAAATTACAGCTTCTAGAATCCCTAGCCAATTGGGAATAATATGTGTCATGCAGACTTTGAAAAAGGCAAGTTTTCTAAACTCCATAAATATCCAACTTGCAAGAGAATACAGTGTTCCCTCACTTATCGTGAGGGTTACGTTCCAGAACCATCCACAATAAATGAAAATCCGTGAAGTGGGGACACTATATTTATTTCAATATTTATACTTTATTTTAGCAGTTTCATTTGGCCTTTATCTCCAATCCCAGCTCTCTCAGTCCAGGCCTAATCTAATCCAAATACTTGATCCAAGTCAAAAGAAATTCCTCACATAATCCATATTCAGAGTTTCTTGGTTCATTTATTACTGCAGGATTACCTTGTCTACAAAATCCTTACTTGCCTATTGAATGCACAAACACCCTGGAGGTGAGATGGAGCTCACATAAAGCTTTTAAACAAGTCTAAAGAAAGGCTACTTTGGGCTGTTCTGAAATTGTTTTCTACCTTTTGGGAATGCCTCTGTATTTCAGATGAACTAAAAACAAAAAGAAAGAGCATTGTCTGGGTTTTCTTCCTTGAAACAGTAGAATTATTCACTGATTTCATTTATTGGTGTATAAAATATTTATTTTTTTCTTGGAAATGGTTTAACTGCTGTTTCACATTTAATAGTTCTCCCGAGATATGACCATTGGTTTCTTTTTCTTTTCTTTTTTTGGCCTGCTATTCTTCAACAGAATTGGAAAACATGGCAAAGTTTTTCTCACTGTTCCAAGTCTCAGCAGCACAGCTGAAGAAAAATTCATCAAAAAAGGAGAGGTTCCTGGTGATGATTCGCTGTTGGATCTGGAACCTACAAATGCAGTTTTCTATGTTGGAGGAGTGCCTCCAGATTTTCAGGTAAGGAAAGTAATTGTTCCATGCATGGCAAATCTCAGTCCGGATTTTAACATTTTTTTAAAGGAGAGCCATTAAACTGGCTCAAGTTTGGCTCTGGTTTGCAGCGATCAGCTCCAAAATGAGGATACATGGATAAAAGTCATTGGAAGAGATTTGGGTGATGATCAGGGCCGGCCCCACTATAGAGGCCCCTGACGCCGCCGCCTCGGGCGCAGGCCCGGGGGGGTGCCGTCAGGCTGGGCGGGAGGCGGGGCACCGCCCTGACGGTGCCCCGCCTCCCGCCCAGTGCGCCCTGGCCCGTCTGGCCTTTTCTAGCTGGCCAGACTGCAGCGGAGGTCCCTCCAGGCCGCGATCGCGGCCTGCAGGGACCTCCGCTGCAGTCTGGCCAGCTAGAAAAGGCCAGACGGGCGAGCGGGAGTAGCGTGGGAGGCGGAGCCAGCTCTGGCGCCGCCCCCCCCGCCCAGCGTGCCTTGGCCCTGCCTCCCACGCAGCGTGGGAGGCGGGGCCAGGGCACCCTGGGCGGGGGGGCCAGAGCTGGCCCCGCCTCCCACGCTACTCCCGCTCGCCCGTCTGGCCTTTTCTAGCAGGCCAGACTGCAGCGGAGGTCCCTGCAGGCCGCAATCGCGGCCTGGAGGGACCTCCGCTGCAGTCTAGCCTGCTAGAAAAGGCCAGACGGGCAAGCGGGAGTAGCGTGGGAGGCGGAGCCAGCTCTGGCCCTGCCCCCCCCGCCCAGCGTGCCCTGGCCCCGCCTCCCACGTTGCGTGGGAGGCGGGGCCAAGGCACGCTGGGCGGGGGGGCCAGAGCCTGCGGCCTGCAGGGACCTCCGCTGCAGTCTGGCCTGCTAGAAAAGGCCAGACGGGCGAGCGGGAGTAGCGTGGGAGGCGGGGCCAGCTCTGGCCCTGCCCCCCCCCGCCCAGCGTGCCCTGGCCCCGCCTCCCACGTTGCGTGGGAGGCGGGGCCAGGGCACGCTGGGCGGGGGGTGGGGCCAACTCTGGCCCCGCCTCCCTCACTATTCGCCCTGGCCCCGCCTCCCACGCAGCGTGGGAGGCGGGGCCAGGGCCTGCTGGGCGGGGCCAGGGTGCGGGAGGCGGGGCCGGTGGCGGGGGCGCTTTTCAGCACCCCCGCTTCACATTAAAAAATATCTCCGGCCGGCCCTGGTGATGATAAAACCTTATCCCAGAATTCAAATCACATTGTTCCTTATATAATAAGCAGGCAATGAATTCTGCTGCCCATTGTAATATTAATCCTACATTGGATAGAGGCAAAGAGAAACATACCTTTGGACTTAATTTAATCCAGATCTATGTGTGATGCCTTCTATGAGATTGATGTAGGAATCTGAGACTCAATTCCAGTTTGATGCTAGCAAAATGGGAATTCCTGTTTGCACAGTTTCATAGTGTTATATGCTTATGTAAGTGGCTATGCAATTGCTTTAACAATTTACAAAATGGTATTGAATACTACCCTTATGCTAACTCTAGAAAGGCACAACCACTGAGTGTAGTGGGCCCTGTACTAATGTAATGAGATAAGTTGACCAAAGTGTCATAACAAGATATACAGCGGCAGTGCTTCCAAGACATGGGGAAAACCCAGGCTGAAGTGGGTTTTAAAAACTCATGCTGAAGCAGGTTTAAAAACCCTCTTCGGTGTGGGTTTTCGTCCCCACACCCGCCCCAAAAAACAGGGTTTCTCGGTTGGGTGTCCCCATGCCATTCTGGTAACTTCCGCTTGATAAACAAAAAAAATCTTCCAGTGATAGGAGCCTGGAGAAATTATAAAAGCAGACACCAGACTCACAGAAAGCATGTGAGAAATAAGACAAGAATAATAAAAAGAAATGAAGGAAAAGACATATGCTGGAATAGAGTAGCTATAGAGTATTGAAAGGCCTCAAGGTAGTTTGCAAGTGATGAAGAAATTATCAGAAATTGAGAGGAAAATCACAATGAGAGGATCACTGGCATTGTAGTCAAGACAGTATCAACCAAGGCTAGTTAGCACAACACTCTAATACGGATACATCTAACATTTCATATTTGACTCTAACTCTTATTCCATTGATTTTAATAGTTTCTTTTGGTTCTTTTTGTCTGCAGCTCCCACCAAGCTTGGATCTGCCTGGCTTTTCTGGATGCTTGGAGCTTGCTACATTAAATGATGATGTCCTCAGTTTGTACAATTTCAAAAATATCTACAACATCACCAAATCTGTACCTTGTGCCAGGTAGAGTGACCTGCCTATATAATTAAAACAATATTGTCTGAATTATAATCATTCCTGAAAATAGGTGCAAAGTGACTTGGGTGGTTGCATTTGACATAGCAAAGCATGGTTGAAAGGGCATATGGTTTTATTTCACTTCTCTAAATTTATTATTCTTCTTCTAATAATGTATCTATTGGGTTGGAGGTTGCACATGGACAACTTTTTAAATTATTGAAGCTGCTAGTAATAATTTTCACCCAAAATGTATACAAAAAATAGTTTAATACTTACAAATAAATCCAAAACAGTGTACTGCACCATAGCCCTTAAGAAAGTTTATGCACTCTTTTCAAATGCTGTCCAATATTGGATAATAAAAAACAGGGGGGATGCAAGACCAGTTGGTCCATCTAACTTATAGTATACTTTCTCTTCACTGAGATGCAATATTTATCTAGTGCTTCAAATAGGGATCCCTATCTGGAGATGAAAGGGACAAAATATAGTACATTCTGCAAGTAAATACTAGTATTCCATTACTGAGGTACAACTAGTATCTTTGTAAAAATTCCCTTCTTGTGGGTACTTCATGGCTTCTTTTGCAGGCACCAAGTTGATAATTCAAGATAGTCATTCTGCCTGTTTCCACCTCCACAAGCCAGTCAAGGACAGAACACAGGAATGAAGACATTAATATGGGAGTAATTCAACAGCATCACAGGCACTCCTTATTGTCTCACCATTTGCTGGGTTTGGGCAGTGGACTAAAGTCAGACTGCTATCTTGTGGATGATGCATCTTTCCAAAATGCAGTGATAACAGGTGCAGCCTTTGAGAAAACTGCATCCCCTATAATTCACTGAGTGCAACAGTGATAGTTGTACAAAAAGCAGCATAAGTCTATACCCCTCCTCAGACTCCTACTTACTAGGAGGATCCTTCCTGATCTAGTTCTGCTTGGCTGGCTAGCTCATATACAATCCCCCAATTCTGGCAGATAAAGGAATTCTTCACTGTTTAGAATGTCTAGGCTTCCTGCCTACAAAAAGAGTATCATATAAAATTATCTTTCAAAAAATTTTACCTTTCAGTTTGCACAGAGATTAATAGAACAAAAATAGTATAAACACTTTCACTAAATACTATAGAAGTTGGCATCTTACATATGCACCAGTGGCCTAGATCCTACTTTTAGTCCTGACTAGAATAAAGCCACTTAATCAATGGCATTTACCTCTGTGTTGAGTCACGATTCAATAATTGTGAATTGTGGTAGACATAATAAATGACAATGTGTTTTCAAGCCAAATACCCCAATTTCTTATCATCCCTTGCAGTGTTACTTGCATAATTATTTCTACAGCACAAAACAAGTTTGCCTTCTGAGTTACCATTCCAATTTTTCTTTGTATCCTTTCTTCTTGGTAGGGATAAGCTGGCCTTTACACAGAGCCGAGCTGTAAACTATTTCTTTGATGGCTCTGGCTATGCTTTGGTGAGGAACATTGAGAGAAGAGGGAAGTTTGGCTTAGTGACACGTTTTGATATAGAAGTTCGATCACCAACCGACAATGGACTTCTCCTCCTGATGGTTAATGGGGTAAGTTAAAAAAAGGAAAAATCTTAATTTTCTTGTTTAATTAATAGATGATTTAAAGGCATAAAGAAAATTATAATTAAAATTATTTACATTATGGTTCTGAGGAAAATAACCACTGGTTGTATATTTGAATATACTTGGGAGGATTCAATAAAATGATAAAATAGCTCAAGCATGCCCACCTCTTCCTGGGCACGGGAAATTCCAGCCATGGGCTGCATCTACACTGCAGAAATAATGCAGTTGGACACCACTTTAACAGCCATGGCTCAATGCTTTGGAACCCTGGGAATTGTAGTTTAGAGAGGCTCCAAGTACTCATTGGCAAAGAAGGCTAAAGACTTTGTAAAACTTCATCCCATGATTTCATAACATTGAGCCATAACAGTTAAAGTGTTGTCAAATTGCATTAATTCTACAGTGTAGATGCACTCAGGGTTACTACTATTAGATTGCACCCAGGCTACTGTTAGATTTCAATGATGAATATTTTGCTTGTTATCTGGAAGTTGAATCCTGCAGCTTGAAATCACCACTACTACCACAGAAAAGCTCATTATTAGGCCACCACCTCTCTAGGTTCTGTCTCAATTGTCCAGGATGATTTCTAGCTTCAACTCCCATATATAAAAGCAAGATATTACATTCTATTATCAGGCCTAACACAATTATTTTTTTATATCCACAGCAAATGGCATCACTACCAACAACAAACCAGATTCCCATTCTTACAGTTCTTTAAGTGTAATATAAACGTGAGAGCCATTGTGATGCATTGGTTGGTTATTCTGGGAGACCAGGGTTCAGGCAATGAAACCCACTGAGTGACCTTAGGCAAATCATACTCTTATTTATTTATTTATTTATTTATTATTTACAACATTTATATCCCGCCCTTCTCACCCGAGGGGACTCAGGGCGGCTTACAAAAATTGGCAAAATCTAATGCCCAAAATACAATCATAAAAACAAAACAATAACAGATCTATTAATAACATGGTTAAAACACATTATAAAACCTTAAAAACGTATATATAATTAATTCCATTCGTCCGAGATCCTCATTCTACATCCTTAAATCCAACTCTCAACTTCAGAAAGCAAAGGCTTGAACAAACCTTTTCAAGAAATCTCCATTATAGTGTTTCCCTAGTCAAAATGACTTGAAGGCACCCAGCAACAACATCAACACTGTGCTTATTTGGGCTAGCATATCTTATAGATCACACCTCTTGGACTTTTCCTCCAAATGAAGTATTCTGGTGGAAATTATGTCTGAAAGTGTGGGCTTCTAATTGTTTTGGCCACTGAATTTCAATTTTGCAAAATGGTGCAATTGTCTTCTGGGCCTGTTGAGATTGCCCACCCTTGCTTAAGAACAAAAACAGACAATGGGTAGTACAAGGGCAGGCCATTGAACAGAAGTTAAGAAACTAGTTTTCTCTAAGCCCTTCTTCATGGCTCACATCCATTCCCAACAGCACCCAAACATACTTCTTCAGATATACCCCGGGCAAAACTGTGGCTGGAAGTGGTGTTACCTTATTTCTAGTCATCATTTTAGCCAGGATTTGACTGATAGAAGTTTAGGAAACTTCTGGGGGCTTCAGGGGCTTCATTGGTAATACACTGGCAAGGGACTGGCAAGAGTCTTCAAAAGCTGAAAAAGGGACATTGGGAGTCTTCACCTTTCATCTCCCTCAGTTCTATTCTGCGGCAGCCCCATGCAGTCCCATGTAGTGCTAGAGAGCTGAATCTGAAAATTTTAGCTATCTGCAAAGGAAGGGGGGAGAAATGCATGAACTCTACTTGTGCTTATCTTCTACCTTGAAATTTCAGACTGACAATCAATAGCCTAATTTACTTGATGAAAGGTTATAAATAATTGTAAAAGTTCTAAAATACTGATTGATTTAATTGAAGATATTTGTGTTTCACATTTAAAGGAAAAGTCATCTCATTGCAGCTTGAAAAACTAATATAAACAAAAATCACAATAATAAAGTAAAAACCTACAAAACCCCAAGGGCCAGGGCCAGGGCCAGGGCATCTTGTCCTCTTAGTAGTAAAGAGGGATTGTTTATTAAAAAATACCACAACATTTCCTGCATTTCCAGTGTAGATGGGAGTGTAGATTGAAGCCAGCATCACTTAGAGCTCTCCATGGTGTTGCTTTATTCCTTTTCCTGCCTCTCTGGGCCCTTCTACACACGCTATAAAACCCAGAAGTAACTGGGCTAAAAGAGAGGGTGGCACAACATATGAACAACATATCATAACACAATTTAACAATACAATAAATAATAATAACATACATTACAACCCAAAATTCAGAAAAAGCAATAAAAATCAGGGCAGGCCACATGAACACTAAGTTAAAACTCGGTGAGAAAGACATATGAATAAAACCACGGGGAGCAGGGACATAAAATAGTGGAACAGTCTAGAGGATAGATATCCCAAGGGAATAACCAAAGAAAGATATGACAGTTACTCTCCAAAGGCACACCGGAAGAGCCATGTTTTTAAATCTTTCTTAAAGGCTAGCAAAGTGGGGCCCTGCCTAATCTCAATGGGCAGTGAATTCCACAGTCAGGGGGCCACAGCAGAAAAGGCCCTCTCCCTTTTTCCCACAAGACAGGCCTGAGATATAGGCAGTGGCGAAAATCAAGTTCAACAGGGACAAATGCAAGATACTCCACTTCGGCAGAAAAAATGGAATGCAAAGATACAGAATGGGGGACTCCTGGCTCGATAACAGTACATGTGAAAAAGATCTTGGAGTCCTTGTGGACAACAAGTTAAGCATGAGCCAACAATGTGATGCGGCTGCTAAAAAAGCCAATGGGATTTTGGCCTGCATCGATAGGAGTATAGTGTCTAGATCCAGGGAAGTCATGCTCTTCCTCTATTCTGCCTTGGTCAGACCACACCTGGAATACCGTGTCCAATTCTGGGCACCGCAGTTGAAGGGAGATATTGACAAGCTGGAATGTGTCCAGAGGAGGGCAACTAAAATGATCAAGGGTCTGGAGAACAAGCCCTATGAGGAGTGGCTTAAAGAATCATAGAATCATAGAATAGTAGAGTTGGAAGAGACCTCAAGGGCCATCTAGTCCAACCCCCCCGCTAAGAAGCAGGAAATCGCATTCAAAGCACCCCCGACAGATGGCCATCCAGCCTCTGCTTAAAAGCCTCCAAAGAAGGAGCCTCCACCACGGCCCGGGGGAGAGAGTTCCACTGCCGAACAGCCCTCACAGTGAGGAAGTTCTTCCTGATGTTCAGGTGGAATCTCCTTTCCTGTAGTTTGAAGCCATTGTTCCGTGTCCTAGTCTGCAGGGCAGCAGAAAATAAGCTTGCTCCCTCCTCCCTATGACTTCCCCTCACATATTTGTACATGGCTATCATGTCTCCTCTCAGCCTTCTCTTCTGCAGGCTAAACATGCCCAGCTCTTTAAGCCTCTCCTCATAGGGCTTGTTCTCCAGACCCTTAATCATTTTAGTTGCCCTCCTCTGGACGCTTTCCAGCTTGTCAGCATCTCCCTTCATCTGCGGTGCCCAAAACTGGACACAGTATTCCAGGTGTGGTCTGACCAAGGCAGAATAGAGGGGGAGCATGACTTCCCTGGATCTAGACGTTATTCCCCTATTGATGCAGGCCAAAATCCCATTGGCTTTTTTAGCTGCCGCATCACATTGTAGGCTCATGTTTAACTTGTTGTCCACGAGGACTCCAAGATCTTTTTCGCACACACTGCTGTCAAGCCAGGCGTCCCCCATTCTGTATCTTTGATTTCCATTTTTTCTGCCGAAGTGAAGTATCTTGCATTTGTCCCTGTTGAACTTCATTTTGTTAGTTTCGGCCCATCTCTCTAGTCTGTCAAGATCGTTTTGAATTCTGCTCCTGTCTTCTGGAGTGTTAGCTATCCCTCCGAGTTTGGTGTCATCTGCAAACTTGATGATCGTGCCTTCTAACCCTTCGTCTAAGTCGTTAATAAAGATGTTGAACAGAACCGGGCCCAGGACGGAGCCCTGCGGCACTCCACTTGTCACTTCTTTCCATGATGAAGACGACGCATTGGTAAGCACCCTTTGGGTTCGTTCGCTTAGCCAATTACAGATCCACCTAACCGTAGTTTTGTCTAGCCCACATTTTACTAGTTTGTTTGCCAGAAGGTCGTGGGGGACTTTGTCGAAGGCCTTACTGAAATCTAGATATGCTACATCCACGGCATTCCCTGTATCGACCCAACTCGTAACTCTATCGAAAAAAGAGATCAGATTAGTCTGGCATGACTTGTTTTTGGTAAATCCGTGTTGACTATTAGCAATGACCGCATTTGTTTCTAAGTGTTTGCAGACCACTTCCTTAATGATCTTTTCCAGAATCTTGCCTGGTATTGATGTGAGGCTGACCGGACGGTAATTGTTTGGGTCGTTCTTTTTTCCCTTCTTGAAGATAGGGACCACATTCGCCCTCCTCCAATCTGCTGGGACTTCTCCTGTTCTCCAAGAACTCTCGAAGATGATTGCCAGTGGTTCTGAAATAACTTCCGCTAGTTCCTTCAATACTCTTGGATGTAGCTGATCTGGCCCTGGGGACTTGAATTCGTTTAGAGTGGCCAGGTGTTCCTGGACAACTTGTTTCCCTATTTGGGGTTGGATTTCCCCCAATCCTTCGTCCATTCCATGTTGCTGAGGTTGAAGATGGCTTTCTTTTTGTGAGAAGACCGAGGCAAAGAAGGCATTAAGCAGTTCTGCCTTTTCCCTATCCCCTGTCACCATCACCCCATCTACTCCTTGCAGTGGCCCTATCGCCTCCTTTTTCTTCCTTTTTCTACCAACATAAGCAAAAAAACCTTTTTTGTTGTTTTTTATGTCCCTGGCAAGCCTGAGCTCATTTTGCGCTTTAGCCTTGCGAACCTTTTCCCTACAGGAGTTGGCTATACGTTTGAATTCTTCTTTGGTGATTTCTCCCCTTTTCCACTTCTTGTGCATGTCACTTTTGAGCTTTAGCTCAGTTAGAAGTTCTTTGGACATCCATTCTGGCTTCTTTGCACTTGTCTTATTTTTCTTCTTTGTTGGCACTGTTTGCATTTGCGCCTTGAGTATTTCACTTTTGAAAAACTCCCATCCATCCTTAACTCCCTTGTTTTTTAATATCGGCGTCCATGGAATGCCGCTCAGTAATTCCTTCATTTTTTGGAAGTCAGCTCTCTTAAAGTCCAGAATGCGTGTTTGACTTGTCTTAGTTTCAGCATTCCTTTGTATTGCAAACTGCAGGAGCACATGGTCACTTGCCCCTAAGGATCCAACCACTTCAACTGTATTGATCAGGTCTTCCACATTTGTTAAGATTAGATCAAGAGTTGCTGATCCCCTTGTTGCCTCTTCTACCTTCTGGACCATAAAATTATCTGCAAGGCAAGTGAGGAATTTGTTGGACTTTGTACTCTTGGCTGAGTTTGTTTTCCAGCAGATATCGGGATAATTGAAATCGCCCATGACTACTATATCTCTTCTTTGTGCCTGTTTGGTCAGCTGTTGACAGAAGGCTTCATCAAGTCCTTCATCCTGACTCGGAGGTCTGTAGTAGACACCCACGACAAGATCTTTTTGAGTCCCGGTTCCCTTGATTCTTATCCAGATGCTTTCAAGCTGGTTTCCCGGATTACAGTCTTGCATTTCTTCTGCAACGTAACTGTTTTTGACATATAAAGCTACTCCCCCTCCTCTCCCCTTTGTTCTATTTATGTGAAAGAGGTTATAGCCCTCAATGGTTAAATTCCAGTGATGGGAGTCATCCCACCAGGTTTCAGTGATGCCTATGACATCGTATGTGTGGTGCTGTGCTAGGAGTTGGAGTTCGTCTTGCTTATTTCCCATGCTCTGAGCATTAGTGTAAAGACATGTAAGCCCCTGTGACCTCCCCTCGAACTGTTTATTTGGGATTATTGTGCTCTCTGTACTTGGTCCTTGCTGTGTTTGTGCAGCCCTCCGTTTAGCCTTACGGCGGTTCCCTGTGGTCGTGGGTAATATAGTGTTCGCCAGGCTGTTGTTCCCCTCCCCCAGTGGATTTAGTTTAAAGTGCGCCTGATGAGGTTTGTGAGTCTGTGTGCAAAAAGATGTTTTCCTACTTGTGTGAGATGCACCCCATCGCTTGCCAGTAGTCCATCCTCTTGGAAGAGTAGACCATGGTCAAGGAAGCCAAAATGCTCCTCTTGTTTAGGCATGTTTAGGCAGGCATGTTTAGCCTGCAGAAGAGAAGGCTGAGAGGAGACATGATAGCTATGTATAAATATGTGAGGGGAAGTCATAGGGAGGAGGGAGCAAGCTTGTTTTCTGCTGCCCTGCAGACTAGGACGCGGAACAATGGCTTCAAACTACAGGAAAGGAGATTCCACCTGAACATCAGGAAGAACTTCCTCACTGTGAGAACTGTTTGGCAGTGGAACTCTCTGCCCCAGAGTGTTGTGGAGCTCCTTCTTTGGCCATCCAGTCTCTTTGAAGCAGAGACTGGATGGCCATCTGTCGGGAGTGCTTTGGATGCGATTTCCTGCTTCTTGGCAGGGGGTTGGACTGGATGGCCCATGAGGTCTCTTCCAACTCTACTATTCTATGATTCTATGAAAATTATTTTATGTTTTATGTTACAATTATTTTATGTTTTCCAGAGTATGTTCTTCAGCCTAGAAATGCAAAATGGCTACTTATATCTGCAGTATGATTTTGGCTTCAGCAATGGCCCTGTAATTTTGGAAGATTCTACAAAGAAAGCTCTGATCAATGATGCAAAATTCCATGAGGTATATAGCGGTACATTGTTACAAAATTATATCCTTTTTTAAGCTGGATATAAAAAGCATGATATAAATTGAAAAAATAAATGATTCAGCACACAGATTTAAAATTAAGAAGATATGTTATATTAATTCAGTCATAATAACCCTATTTTCCAGTCTTGTATTATCTCTTAATATTGGTGACAAGTAGCAACGAACAGGGATGCTTGCAATGAAACCATCACTGTTTGTTTCTATACTGAGAAAAAAAAAGTATTTTTACTACTTCGGTGATCAATAGTAATATTAATATTAGTAGTAATCATTTGCAGTACTCATCTTTAAAAGGAAATGTTAGAATAATGCAACATATATTTGTTTCATAGTTTAATAGTTTTTATTAAGTATTTATAATATTTCTATTTTAACAGTTGTATAAAAAAATTATATATTGTACTGCTTTTATTGTTAAACATTTTCAGTCTCTTTTCAGAGAGATAAAGTGGGGTAGAAATTATCATTATTATTTCTAGAACATTCTTGTTTTTAAACTAAAAAAATTAAGGATTAGCAGATTATCTACAGCTTTGTCATTCATCTATTTAATCATTGTATTGTGAGATTATTTTGTCCTGAATTCTACTCAACTTGCCTTCTAGCTTAACTTGGAAATTTTATAATAGTGAATTTCAGTTTTTTTCGTGGGTGCTTGTGACCTTGAGCAAGTCATACTCTCCCAGCCTCAGTGGGAGAGCAAACAAATCCTCCCCCCAAAAAAACCCTGTGATAGGGTTGCCATAAATTAGAAATGACTTGAAAACACAGAACAAGAATATGCATGGGCTGAGAGAGAATTTGCAAAGATGTACCATCATATCTTCAGATCAAATTTCAAATGAAGAATTTCTATTTTACTCCTGCTGATATCATGAATATAAAGGCCCCTTCATATTCCACCAAACAGCCCAGTCTCCCTCCCTTGCTTGGACCGCAGCAGTGATTGCAGCAACTGCTGTGATGTTGTATGAAACTAAGCTTTGGAGGTTTCTTCCTCATTTCAAGGAACATTAAGTTTCAAGGTGCCATGAAACATATGGTGTATACCCATCTGGACCAGACATGAAATCAATTCTTTATCCATCTATCTATCTATCTATCTATCTATCTATCTATCTATCTATCTATCTATCTGTTTTTCTTTCTTTCTTTGAGTGGAAGAGAAGAAAAGTGTTTTTTGGTAGTACACATCACTATAGTGCAGTAGTTCCCAACCTTTTTTTGACCAGAGACTTCTTTGACCAGGGACCACTCTCCAACATTAGTACCCAAAGGATTATGAATCAGTGTTTGGTCAACTTTAGATTCCGTTTGGTTATTTGGGGTGCTGATTCAGAAAACTGCATTGGATAGACCACATCAGCTCTAGTTTCAGAATCAGAACATGTGCCATTCAGTTATCGCCATCTGTACACCCACAGAAAACCATATTTAATAAGCCTTGGCACTATAAGAGGGTTTCACAAGACCAGTCACACTCGTTGCAACAGTGTAGCAATGGTGAGGCTGCAGACCATATTTAGTTCTTGCGGACCACTGGTGGTCCATGGACCACAGGTTGGGAACCACTGCTATTGTGAAATATTACATATATGTGTGCTAAGAAGCCTCTATTAATGGACTAGAATTTCTGGTTGCATCCAAGTACAACTGTCTTTATTTCAGCTCTTCCTTTTATATTACTTTTTCCCCTTAAAATAATCCTTAAAATCAGTGACAAAGTGTCCTCATAGACTGAGGTTTTCTGACAGTACATCTACCTTTTACAAGTACAATTACACTGTTTTAAAAGACCACAATGCTCTTGTTTATATAGCATTGTATGTATACAGTTGTAAATTCCAGCTTCTAACTTGCCTTTTTTCCATTTCAGATATCTGTTATATACCATAATTCCAAGAAAATGATTTTGGTAGTGGACAGGAGACACATAAAAAGCATGCAAAATGAAAAGAAAAGCATGCCATTTACTGATGTCTATATAGGAGGGGCTCCCGTTGAGGTTTTAAAATCTAGGTTGGTTTATAATCACAATACAATCACTGTACTGTTTATACTTATTGTTATGCTTATGAATGTATCTAATATCAGGTCATCAGCTACCCTTTTCATCCTAAATGAATGTTATGTCATTACAGTGGTGTCAATTCCCACTTGGCTGTCAGTATCGGTTTTAGGGGCTGCATGAAAGGTTTCCAGTTCCAAAAGAAGGACTTCAACTTGTTGGAAGAGCCAGGAACTCTGGGAATTGGTTATGGCTGTCCGGAAGAATCACTTGTAAGTACTGTATTGTTCTGAAACCACAAATACATCTTCTGTTTATTGCTTTTTAGTATCCTAGAAGTGTATTTTCTAACATGCTCCCTATATATGCTAGGTCATTGTGGTCCAACCCACGGCCTGCAGGCTGCATACAGCCTACCAATTCATTTTTGTTGGCCCTTGTTCTTCTTACTGGAAAAATATTTTTATTATGTAATTCAGTCTTAGTTATCTAATTCGCTTTCTTTCTGGAATGTCTCTGGCCCTCACATTCCTATACTAAAGTTTAATTGGCCCTTGGGTAACTAAAGGTTGGACCACACTGTGCTAGGTTATTTCTCAATTTTTGTGCTAAATCTACATAGTAATAAATAAAACTAGGAGTTGGAGTTGTTTTGCTTTTCTGTCACTTTAGGGAACAGAAAATGGTAATTTTCTCCAAAAGATTCTTTCTCTCTACAAATATTGTTCGCTAAAGGAAATAAGAGCTAATACAATAGACTCTCAGCGAATCAGCACCCATGGGGATTGGTAGATGCCAGATAAATGTAGCTTTCAGTTGCTTGAGAGCTACTATGAAAAATGCTGTTTGGCCTTATACCTGTGAAAAGGAGAGGCAGTGACAACACAAAGAACCAAAATTTAGCATAAATATGAAAGCAATCTATATATATAAAAGGGTAATGAAATTTCGGCCTAGGACAAAACAACAAAACTACACATCCCAGAAACACTAAACTTGGCAGCACAACCCCTCATCCATGCCTCTACATTCATACAACAAAAAGCTCCAGCTACTCCAGAAAACGGCCAGACTTTGAGACTGCAAGGCTATTCACTGCTATTCCCATAAGCCACAGCAACACGTGGCTGGGCAAAGTTAGTTTTAATATAATTTCAATCTTATAGAACTCACTTTAAATTATATTTTTTAAAACCTGCAGTGAAATTCTCATTACTGGCAATGGATCATCTTGCTTAAAAAGCTAGCTGGCACATAGGGAAAGCTAAACTAGAACACAAAAATGGCATCACCTTTGTTATAACTTTATAGCAAAGAGCTGAGCTTCAATGAACCCTACAATCTAACAAAACCTTTCAGTTAGAAACATCTTGCAGGCAAGATGTCTTTCTTAACAGCATTATAGGCCCTAGGGCAAAGCACTGGACCCTGCCTACACAACCCTCACAGGAAAACAAATGTAAAATACTGATAAAATTAACATATATTCATTGGTACCATGTAATACGTCAACAGTTCCTTTTTCCTCACTTCACTTTATTATACTTCCTCTAACCCTTCACCACACAAATAGAATTATTGGGGCACAAACAGCGGAGGCTCTGCTTCCAATAATAGAAATGCACAGGGACAGCAACTGTTGTCCCCAGCCGTTCTCTCATGAATCCATTAGAATATTCAGCTTCCATAACATTGCAGGAAATAAAAACATTAACATTTCTCTTGTGAATGCAGACATGCCAACTCTCCACTACAAGTTGTAAATTTCTCCTTCTATTAGGAGATTTGAATGTTAAGGCAGGTGATTAGAAAATCAGTATTAAATTCTGGTCTGTGCATAGATTAACATGGGGCCCCTATGCCCATGGGGCCCCGGTCAACTGCCCAACATGTCCATGCACTAAGACAACATTGGCAGTTAATCAACTGCACAGCAAATGCTGCATACGCAAGAAGAAAGGAAAGTCCAGAATGTCTACAATATGGGGCAGAGGGACATTTCATAGGATTTCATGTAGCCTGAGGTCCTTAACACCGTAAGACTTTCTAGCTCCAGCCTCTGAGAGAATTTTACACCTTATGCAATTTGTATACAAAAATTGGGATTGAATGTTATTTGTGGTAGCGTGATTTTATTATTGTGCATCACTATAAAGCTGCAAAGCTGAACAGAGTTGCCCTAAATATCAGTTTGGCCATAGAGATTGTGTTAATGCGAAAAAAAACACACAACATGCATATCCCACAGTACCTTTTAGTATTCACAATGCATTGAATTTTGTCAGTTTTGTAAGCCGCCTTTAGTCCCCTCCGGTGAGAAAGGTAGGGTAGAAATGCTGTAAATAAATAAATAAAATAATAACCACAGGGATTGTTAGATTTTCTGGATTATAACTGCTTGAGCCCTGAGCATTCTCTCTTTGCATTTACTTTCTTATTTTTCTTATTGATATCTGTATATCATTTTCCCCTTTTGAACAGATGTCCCGCAAAGCATATTTCAATGGAGAAAGCTACATCGCATCAAGCCAGAAAATTGCCTTTCATGCATTCGAAGGAGGCTTTAATTTCCGAACTTTACAGCCAAATGGATTGCTGTTCTATTCTACTGAAGGAGTAAATACGTTTTTCTAATTTTAGAAAACTCATTTATTTTAAAGCAATGTGGGATAAAAACACAAATTGATTTTTTTTAATTATATTTTGAAGTTTGGCGAATTGCTAATGCCTTAGAAGCGTGCTATGGTAGTTCCTATATGTAAGCCTGAAAAGATTTGGTTTCTATTTTCTTTTCAAAAGCCAAGAGTGGAAAAGTGTATTGCCTCAGCTTTTGTGTTGTTTCTTCTCAGTCTAGGATAGGCTTACAAATATGCAAGATTTGAAGGAAAAGTCCCTTAATGAAGTTTATTATGTTATGTTCCTCATGTTACAATATGCCTGAATTCCATATTAGTTGCAAGATAAAGCATATGTTATAACTCCTGTCTGTCTTTTCTTCATAGTTGTGGTTACAGCCACATGTGGATTTGAAATATATATTGTAAGAGTCATGATATATGAATCTGTTGAGTCTCAAAACAGCTCTCTTGAGTATGTATCACCTAAATGGGATAACTGGATATCCAGAATGATCAAAATGTCTCCAGAAATGGAAATTGTTTCCTACATTTTGAATTCAGCATATAATAAGTGAAAAGTCCAATTATCAGGTGGAGGTTCACCTTGTGATGGCCAAACTGACTGCTATAATGTTAGCACTAGAATGAGTACAGAATGATAGGACAGAACAATTAGGAATTTTATTTGTTGTTTTCTCAATTGTATTGGCATTTCAAAATGGGGGGCATGGAGTGTGGGGTTTGTTTCAGTGTCAGGTATGGGGATGTGAGTGAGATATGTGATATTGCTATTTTGTGTCTTATCAGTCTTGAGCTGCTTTTGATATCTAAGCATTACTTTTAACAATAAGAGGAAACGTCTCCTCCAAGACCAAGAGTGCATAGAGTATGGAGATTTTCAGCAAGAAGAAATAATTCACTCCCTTTCCCACAATACTAATCCCATTTGGTTTACATTTAAATCAGTATTAAATATGTGATTATGATGGTTTGCATGCTGTCTTTCTCCCAGACTGGAGCTCAAGGCAACTTCCAAAAACCAGTGTAGACTTGAGTAGACGAATGCCTCTTTTTGATTCTCACTCAGTATACTTACTCAGCTCATTAGAAAATGGCCAAAACTATTGCAAGAATTTTCACTAGAGATTATCCCAGTGCCATTGGATGATATTATTATTATTATTATTATTATTATTATTATTATTATTACCACCCCGCTTTATCTCTCCTGCAGGAGACTCAAAGTGGTTAATATGTTTTTTCTTTATGTTTCAGTCAGATGTGTTCTCCATTTCCATGGATAAGGGAGCTGTTGTTTTAAATGCACAAGGTATCAAAGTTCAAACAGCAGACAGATCCTATAATGATGGGAAAGCCCACTTTGTCATTACATACGTCTCGCGAGAAAGGTAAATCTGTGCAATATTTGAATTCTAATGCATTTGTAGTTCATTCTTTAACTTGGGACATCAAATACCATACTTTTTCCAGAGCCAATGTGGAAAAGTATGTTTTTTCTTGTCTTTCCCCAAATTGGTAAAAACACACAATCTCAGCCAGATATATAGATTTACCATATAAAGATGGTAGAGTATATTATCTATATAGATGTATGTATGCGTGTGTGTGTACACATACTGTCAAGGACAGAACGCCACAAGATCAAAGATAACAGAGTTTATTGGATTTACAGAACTCAAAATGCCCGTAAAAGACAAGGGCAAGGCAACTTTAGCCTTTAAAAACAAAAAGGGGCAAGAAAAACGTTCAAAAGATAAACCGGATTAAACCGGAGTTTAATCCGGGTAAAATCAAAACAGCTTGCTTCAGCCTGGGGATAAACAAACAGAAGCTGGGAAACAAAGAGTTCAAAAGAATGCAACTAATTGGCAGCAGATGCCTCTCTGCTGCCAGCACTATGTTTTGAGTAACTAGGAGTCACTCCTTCACACAGCAAGGCAAATTTCCAATACAAACTCAGCAGCCAAGGATTGAAGCAGTAGCGTAGTCCCAGTTCGTTCCGTAGGTCGAGAGGCAGAATCAGACGTTTGCAGTTTTCCAAGTTCAATAGGAGAAAGCGAGCCCGTAGTCAGTTTTCAGTCCGTAAATCCAGAGTAGCAGATGGCGTCCGTCAAGAAGACGACGGAAGGTCAAAGCTATTGAGATTAAGCAGAGGTTTTGCACAAACAAAAGCCCACACAATTCCTCCCGCCGTCTGAACCCAAATTCCAAAACAACTTACGTATCAGCACACGAAAACACACCAGTCTTCAGGAAAGCGTCCCACACAGATCCCAAGCGTTCGTCCAGATTACCTTGCCCAACGCAATTTGCAATTGCTCCCAAGCCTCATTTTATGCCAGTTACAATTCCTCATCACTATCAGCTGCCCTCCTTAACCCGGGCGTTTCCTCATCACTTTCCTCATCAGAGCTGGAACACCTCTGACTACGCCCCACAGCATCCCCAGCTGTGGATCCCGTCCCATCCCTCCAGCTTGTCCATGGGTCTAATCCTGAAGGTCCCCATTCATCTTCCATCCCATTATTGCCAGTGGCACCCAACTCCTCCCTTACCCGAGTCCAATCCATCTCATCCTCTTCCGAGCTAACCAGCTCTTCCTCCATTCTCTCCGTGAACCCCTTAAAAGACTCTTCGTCAGATGGTTCTGCAAAGATATCTCGCAGCCTCTTTCTTTCTCGCTCCTCGAGAGTATCTGACTCTCGAGGAGTCTTACGTCCACGTCTGCCAGAAGCAGAGCCATGAGGCTCAATCATAACACATACCGTGTTTCCCCGAAAATAAGACAGTGTCTTATATTAATTTTTGCTCCCAAAGATGCACTAGGTCTTATTTTCAGGGGATGTCTTATTTTTCCATGAAGAAGAATTCACATTTATTGTTGAACAAAAAATAAACATTTATTATATACTGTACAGTAGTTGTCATCACAAACCAACATAACCAGACAAACTGAATCCTATCAAGAATTTCTTGTTACTACCATTATTTCCATGTACAACTGGTATGTACATTTACCAATCCTGCAAGCTCTGGTGTTCTGTTTGGCAGGCGCTGGGCATGCTTCCAAACAAAAACTTTGCTAGGTCTTACTTTCGGTGGAGGCCTTATATTTAGCAATTCAGCAAAACTTCTACTAGGTCTTATTTTTCGGGGATGTCTTATTTTTGGGGAAACAGGGTATATATAGCACACTAGCAACCCAATCATGAGGGGTACAAAAGCAGAAGTAGCACTGAGATGGCAAATGGCAAATTAGATATGACTCCATCCAGTAAGTGCAGCCTGGTGCCTGGTAGTCTATGATACTATTATCACTTCATTGATTTTAGCCCAGCAGTGGATAGGTTGTGTGTGAGTGACCTCAGTACTGCCAGAAGCACGTAGTTGGCTTGCAATATTACTTTCTCCAACATGTACAATGGTGCCACCTAGTGAGTTGTTCAACAACTTGAAAACAGCTATATTTCTAATATGAGTGTGTGTACAAGATGACATTCTAGCACCAACAGTAAAAAGGATTATTTCTGTCTACAGGCTTGACCTTTTAGTAGATGAACAAAAGCAGAGCAAAGACAATTCTGGGGAAAACAGAATTGAGGAAAAGCCAGCAAGCACCAAAAAATTCTTCTTTGGAGGCTTTCCCATCAGTAGTGAATTTGCCAACTTCACTGGTTGTATAAGCAATGCCTATTTTGCAAGGTAAGTCATTTTAGCTTGTGTTTTATATATTAACCAATGAATAGAATACATTTTTGCCTTTTTTTCTCTTGGTTCTTTCATTAATCATAGAATTGTAGAGTGTTAGAAGGGTCCTGCTGACTTGTGCTGAGCATCATCTCTTTATTCTCCTTCTGGATGGGGAAATTTTAATTTGACAGTAATTAATTTGGAAGGAAAACAAAGAAAGCTGTATGGTGCATTTATAAATTGTCAAATAAGGTTGCCAGTTTGGATGTAAGATGAGGCTCCCGTGACCTCTATCTGAATTTTCAAATGAATGTAAACTTTCAGCTGCAGTTATCTCCTAACAAGAAAACTACTGCATCCTTTAGTAGAGAGCTAGAGGAGGCAGGTAAGGATTAAAATTACAGGAGACCCACCCCATATCTAACTGTTGGCCCTATTGCCATGCAGCATATTATTCATTGGAAGCAGTCAAAATGTCCCAGTAAATGAAATGTAGGAAGGAACTGAAGATAGAGATTACTTGGGAATAATACCTACTGGAAACAATGCATCTTTATTTCTGAGTAGATAAATGGATTGTTCTGTTAATAGGATTAGGCTAAATCTGTCCTATACATGATGCATTTGCACCAAGGATTACAGAAAGAACCAAGTAAATAATAACATTAATTTAACTGCTTGCCCTAACTACTAGTGTTAAGAGTTGAATTAATTGGCCCTTGGTAAATCAACATTTATAAAAGATCCACATATTCAGTGCATCTATTCCAGTTGAGTTTAAAAATTAGTGAACTAATTTTGAAATGGAAAGTTTTAGCAACTGCCCAGCTTTTTTTCCCCAACTTTGTGAAGTAAAGGACACAAGTACAGAAAATGGTAGCACGTTTGTTGTATAAGAGATGCTTCTGATTAATTTTAGATAACATGCTGGGTAAAATATTAGCAGTAACATTGGGTAGCAGTATTTTGTGATTTCCATAGTTCAATTTGCATTTCAGTTAGTATTAATATCTGGGATTACATCTTTTGAGGTTATACTTTGACTGTGCTCATATAGCAAGGCTTTATTGGTCTTAAACAATTTGCTAAATTGCCTTTTCAGATTATTTCTGATTTTCAGTATTTATAGCATGGTTAAAAATATTGAGCAGGATAATAAAGAATAGAGGTACAGTTAAAGTAATATTTGGCAGATTCCGCACAATGTAGGTTATTCCTTTCATAATTTTATTTTATGTCCCTTATACCAGGAAAGAAACCTGCAAACCTTAATAAAAACATGCTTCTTCATGACAAAAATCAATAAAATATTGATTTTATTGATTTAGCAGAAGTTGGCTGCACTCCTGAATGACAGCGCAAAGGCAAAAACTATGTTTCTCCGTGGATTGGTTCCATGAACATGCAGAGCTTATAAACAGGACAATTTTAATTGTTTCAGTGGCAGATTAGTTGAAGAAATAATCTTTCTATGTACAAAAACAAAATTGGTAGCTAAAGTGACAAGATTATCCCTTTTTCCCCTTTCTTTAAATAGATTGGATCGAGATGTTGAGGTGGAAGACTTCCAGCGGTACCCTGAGAAAATACAAGCATCCCTTTATGGATGTCCCGTTGAAACTCCCCCAGCTGCCCTTTTCCATAAGAAAAGGAAAAATTCTGCCAGATCCAAAGGAAGCCACAGTAAAAGGGTTAGCATCACCGCCTGGCTAGCCACTCAAACAGCAACTACACCTCACATTTCTGTTGTTGTTCTTTGGGAATGTCATGTTTTTCTTGATTGTACACAAGCCTTTTCAAGAACAGAAAACAGTTGATTTAGAAAAAAAACAAGCATATGTTGTTTGGATTCAAATTTTATTAACTGAAAATAAAGGAAGTTATTATTTCCAGAACCTCCCTCATTCAAACAAACTAAAAATCTCCTACAAAACACTTCTCTCTTCCAGGCTAATTAAAAGTTGTCCTCATTATTAATAATGGGTTTTTAAAATTCAGTAATATAACAATCACAGTATACTGTTTCACATAAATTAAACTGGACTAACTGCTATATAATATAGATTAGGATGATCATTTTAGCAATAACAAGCATTTCAAAAAAATTTGCATTCAATTATTCTAAGTCGTTTTCAGACAGCCTATACCTAACAGCATTCAGGACAATGTGAAATAAAATCCAAAAACTCAAATTAGTTAAAATGGGAATAGATTAAAAGCAACCCATGCTAAAGCATGCTAAAGCAGGCTTCATGTTACGATGCAAAAATGTGACAAAACTAAAGGTGAAGGATAGCAATCATATATATATATATATATATATATATATAGAGAGAGAGAGAGAGAGAGAGAGAGAGAGAGAGAGAGAGAGAGAGAGAGTATATAACACCAGAGTGACCTCTTAGGGGAGGGTATTCCATAACTGGTGAGATGGAATGAAATTTATTATTTAAAGCATATATGTATTGCTTCTCAATTCACTAGAGGTCACAAGCACTGTATAATAAATAACAATTTCATTTAAAATACTAAATATAAATATATAAATTTAAATGTCATTATATCTTGTAAACATACATTAAATTAAACATTAAATATTAACTATTACCATGCATGTTCTCCCAAAGATGTTTGTCAAGTGGTTCAAGTGAAGAAACCTGAATTTTACAGATCAGAAAAACTGTAATGATGGGAAATAATTAGAGAATTTTAGTGATTTTTAAAAAATACTTGTGTGTTTCTTTGTATGAAGGTTGGTAAAGAAGACTCTTCACTGTTTCCATCAAGCATTAAAAAAACAGATCAAGAACGGAGAGTTCAGCAGGCCCCACACTGTCACTTACCTAATAACCCCAAAGCAATTGAACATATGTATCTGTTTGGAGGAACAGCAAATAGCCGGCAAGAATATGATTACTTACCAAAGGATTTCAATGAAAGGTAGAGTGAACTAATACTGCTAGACTGATATGCTTATAATATTTCTAATGCTATTTCCATTTTACCAGTCTAAAAGAATATAAATTAAGCTATCAAACCTTTGACACAACTCAGGCATTTTTCTTCTTCACTTTTTAGAGGGCACTTGTTCAGTAATTTCCTTTTACTTATTGTTTTTTAATATTTGACAGATCTCAGTTCTCCATTACCTTGAAGACTCATTCATCCCATGGCATGATTTTCTATGTCTCTGATCAAATGGAGGAACATTTCATGGCTTTTTTTATTGCACATGGCCGTCTAATTTTTATGTTTAACAGTGGAAATCAAAAATTAAGAATTAGAACTCAAGAGAAGTACAATGATGACCAATGGCACAATGTAAGTTGGCTGAGAGATAGAAACTGCTGTTGCAACCAATATAGCATCTAATTTTGTAGACCAATCTGTAATAAAATTTCCCAACATAATATACAGTAGAGTCTCACTTATCCAAACTAAAAGAGCCGGCAGAAGCTTGGATAAGTGAATATCTTGGATAATAAGGAGGGATTAAGGAAAAGCCTATTAAACATCAAATTAGGTGATGATTTTACAAATTAAGCACCAAAAACTTCATGTTATACAACAAATTTGACAGAAAAAGTAGTTCAATACACATTAATGTTATGTTGTAATTACTGTATTTACAAATTTAGCACCAAAATATCATGATATATTGAAAACATTGACTACAAAAATGGCTTGGATAATCCAGAAGCTTGGATAAGCGAGGCTTTGATAAGTGAGACTCTACTGTATAATATACATATCTAATATACACCTGTAAACCCAGTTTAGGGGAAAATATGTTGCCTAATCACATGTGATTATGCCAGATGTAAACAATGGTGTTTTCAAATAAACATTGTTTATTGAGTCAGCTACAGTTGTCTGAAGAACTGATTCTGTGGTTAAGAACAATCTCATCCCAATTGGAGCACAGGAGCTGAGGTGGCCTAACGGGTTAAACTCTTGTACTGGCTGAACTACTGAACTGAAGGCTGGGATGCTGATATTTAGTGTCAAAAGCATTGCATAATGAATAAGATTAAAATGGATAAAATAAAGGCTGCCGGTTTGAATCTGCGAGATGGGGTGAGCTCCTGTCTGTCAGCTCTAGCTTGTGGGGACATGAGAGAAGCCTCCCCGCAGGATGATAAGACAACTGGGTGTCCCCTGTGCAACGTCTTTGAAGGTGGCCGATTCTCTCACATCAGAAGTGACTTGTCTCGATTTGTAGACGGCTATTTCTCTCACATCAGAAGCGACTTGCAGTATGTTCTCAAGTCACTTCTGACATGATTTTTAAAATCCCAATTGGATTTTCACTTTATATGAATGTTATCAGTAAGAAAAGAAGAAAAAATCCCAGTTACCATTATGCAGAACTTTTTTCCATTCCTATTCTATTGTTTTATGAAATGTAACGTTTTAAATACTGATTCTCTACCTTTTATATTTTATTGGGCAAATGACAAATTACCAGAAGTGCAAAATAAGTCCAAGAATTTTTTATTATAATCAGTATGCTGCACAACTGCCTTTTTTCCTATTCTATTTAACCTAATGTATTGACTTTTCTTAAGGTAATGTTTGTCCGGGAAAAAAACACTGGTCGGTTGGTAATTGATGGTCTCCGAGTGCTAGAAGACAGTCTTCCTTCATTTGATAACACATGGCATGTCTCTAGTCCTTTTTACATAGGAGGTGTGGCTCCTGGAAAGGCTGCCAAGAATATTCAGGTAAAAAATAATTTTCCATAATAATGAATGAACAAATATGTTCCCTGGATGGCCTGGAGGAGTAATCCACTACAGCTGAGTCAGGCCAATGTTTGAGTCCATAAAAAATGTTGCCTTTTGAAGTAGTATTTCTAGAGGCTGTCACTTTTACTAGAAGAATGTTAAGAGTTGGCTGCTTTATCAATACATCCAAGTTTGTGCATGTGGGATCAAAACATGTTAACACTTACTCTTGATCCAACTTTTCTACCTAAATGTAGGCTGAACAAAGGGTTATATTAATATCAGTCTATAAATTTCCAAGCTTTTATCCTAAGCAAACATATGCATAGGAAAGAAATAGGCATACACTGGATGTAAGAAGAGCAATAAGGACCTACGTATGTTATAGAGGACTAGAGCAGTCTGGTGAATAGAGGTTCTATTTATTTCCTTTAATCCAAAAACAATAGAAAATAAAGCCTCCAAAGTACAAATTGCAAGAAGGTTGAAGACTTACATATTCTTATGCTACAATTTGGCAAAAGTTCCTCAACCACAGAATGTGTGGCCTCATTCCACACGGTCTATGGCAACCAGCACTGCATATGTAGTATCAGCATTACTAGATGATGTTTGTGATGCAGCAGATTGGAAAGAGCCTTCAACTTTTTATAAGACTTTGACTTTTTTCAAGATGGACCCAAATTAATCAACTCAGATTGGGCAGACTATTCTGCAGTCTGTAAGGCAATTTAGAAGCCAGTAGCACCCACTCTGTAGAGGGAGGTTTGAGTATTCCCAACAATATTGGATTGCTTCTCCAAGCCATCCAGAGAATTAGGGGTTGATTCTTGTATGGCCCAGAGAAGCAGTTCATCCCTCTCCATTTTCGACTGCATAGACAAATGCATAGAAATTGAGTAAAGACACAAGATCACCTAGTAGGTTTCCATGCCCAAGCAGGGATTTGAATTCTGTTTTCAGAGTCCAATGCTCAAACTACTATACCAGGCTAGCTCCAATCAGAAATTACTGACAAATTCAAATGTAGAATATCCTTTTTAGTCTTCCTTTCTTTTGCTCAAGTGAAATGTCTATCAAATTTATGAATCATGATATGCCTAAATCAAATTGAAGAAACAATTAATGTTTTCCTTTCCTTATAAAGCTATTTTACTTGTCTCCATTATGTTTTTTCAGATCAACTCAGTCTACAGTTTCAGCGGTTGTCTTGGCAGCTTACAGCTCAATGGAAGGCCAGCCATGTCTCCTTCACAAACATTTAGTGTGACACCTTGTTTTGAAGGACCATCAGAGGAAGGAACATATTTTTCAACTGAAGGGGGATATATTATTCTTGGTAATACACCACTAATTACTATTATTAAGATTGTTTCATCATGCTGATGCCAGTATATTTATTTATTTACTGTACTTATACCCCCGCCCTTCTCACCCCCGAAGGGGGACTCAGGGTGGCTTACAAACTATGGCAATAATTCGATGCAATCATCTAGTGAATCATAGAATAATAGAGTTGGAAGAGACCACACGGGCCATCCAGTCCAACCCCCTGCCATGCAGGAAAACACAAAGTATCCCTGACAGATGGCCATCCAGCCTCTGTTTAAAAACTTCCAAGGAAAGAGCGTCCACCACACTTCTAGGCAGAGACCTCCATGGTTGAACAGCTTGTACAGTAAGAAAGTTTTCCTAATGTTCAGGTGGAATCTCCTTTCCTGTAATTTGAACCCATTGCTCTGAGCCCTAGTTTCAAAGGCAGCAGAAAACAAGCTTGCTCCCTCTTCCTTGTGACACCCTTTCACATATTTATACATAGCTGTCATTTTTCCTCTCAACCTTCTCTTGTGACACCCTTTCACATATTTGTACATGGCTGTCATGTCTCCTCTCAACCTTCTCTTCTGCAGGCTAAACATACTCAGTTCTTAAAGACACTCATAGGGCATGGTCTCCAGACCTTTGTTCATTTTAATTGCCCTCCTCTGGACACCTTCCAGCTTGGCAATATCTCTTTTAAACTGTGGTGCCCAGAACTGGACACAGTATTCCAGGTGAGGTCTAACCAAAGCAGAATACAAAGGCACCATGACTTCCCTTGATCTAGACACTATATTCCTTTTGATGCAGCCCAAAATCCCATTGGCTTTTTTAGCTGCTGCATCACACTGTTGGCTCGTGTTCAACTTGTTGTCAACGAAAACTCCAAGATCTTTTTCACATGGACAGTTGTTGAGCCAGGCATCACCCATCCTGTATCTTTGCATTTCATTTTTTCTGCTTAAGAGGAGTATCTTACATTTGTCCTTGTTGAAAATCATTTTGTTAGTTTTGGCCCAGCTCTCTAATCTGTTACGGTCATTTTGAATTTTATGAAATTTCATCCACTTCTTTCATCCGAAAGTATTGGAGAGATAACTGAAGAGTCATCTTCAAATATTTTTTATACTAAACCTATGTCAGTGCCTCCTGGTCTCTTGACGGAACACTATGTTGCATAAACTCCTTCATCTTCTCCATATAGCTGCTACTGTGACAGTAACAACTACATTCTTACACTTGTGGTTGCATTAGAGCACCCTTCATTTTTGGCCACCATAGCCAGAAGTACAGGATGATGAAAGTGCAGTCCAGCATCTGAGTGACAAGTTGCTTATAGAATTAACACAATGCCATTGCCATTTGCTTTGTCAGAGGGACAATGAACATCATTTTGAATGTTACTGTGCTTATGCAATGGATTATACAATAAAGCCATCTGTGGAGTTGGGGCTGAATAAAATCGCATCCTCCTGACTTACTTGTCTAAAGAATGTATTAGCATGGAATATAGCATATCACAAAATTATCATGTTCAAATAGCGATAGAGTCTGGTATACAATGGAAACCAAGGCAAATACAGTGGATGCTATACAATGGAAACTAAAACAAAATATACAATCAAAATTGCAGAGTATCATGCCAAAGAATAGTCAATTCTTAGTTACTAAAATTTAAAAAATCCATAGTTCCAAAATAAAAAATACAGAATTCAAACCCAATATTACAATTTTCACTAATTTTGTAATTAATCTTAATGCAAAAGGAACATTCTGTAACTTATCATGATCTTCCCAACAGATGAATCATTCAGTTTGGGCATGAAATTTGAAGTCATTTTTGAAATCCGTCCTCGAAGTAGTTCAGGTATCCTAATGCATGCACACAGTGTCAACAGAGAGTTCCTGAACATACACATGAAAGAAGGACAGGTATGAGAAAGGATTAATTGTTCCCTTTATATTTCAATATATGTGCCTTTCCCAATTGAATACTGTGCTATTTTTCACTCTTAATATGAACAGGTTCTAATTTCTGAAGCAACCTCATTTAATCATAAAAGGCAAACTATGCAGCAGTTGTTGCTTTTCAATAAGTGTATCAAGCATCAATTGAAAGAATACTGAAATTTTTGCCCTCTACCTTATCAAAGCTTTAGAAACATGTAACTGCTACAGGTTAGATAACTTTTCTTCACATTTTATGGTGTGCCCCCAAAATATCAATACTCTGTACATCTGCACATACATGCTTGCAAGTATTCTTGAATAATGTCAGCAAGGGAAAAAAAGACTTCACAAACAAATGGATAGCAGCAAGATTTTATGATGGAAAGGACACTTTTTCTAAAACTTTCACAATGTAATATACCAGTCAAAGTGTTATTGATAACCAATTGAAATGGGTTTGCATTTTAAAAAAATGCTACCACTACCCTGTTTCCCCTAAAATAAGACATCCCCAGAAAATAAGACCTAGTAGAAGTTTTGCTGAATTGCTAAATATAAGGCATCCCTCAAAAGTAAGACCTAGCAAAGTTTTTGTTTGGAAGCATGCCCACCAAATACAACACCGGAGCATGCAGGATCAGTAAATGTCCGTACCATAGAGTGTTGTACATGGAAATAATGGTAGTAACAAGAAATTCTTGATAGGATTCACAGTTTGTTTAGTTATGCTGATTTGTGATGACAACCACTGTACATTATATAATAAATGTTCATTTTTTTGTTCAAGAATATATGTGAGTTCTTCTTCATGGAAAAATTAGACATCCCCTGAAAATAAGACCTAGAGCATCTTTGGGGTCAAAAATTAATATAAGACACTGTCTTATTTTCGGGGAAACACGGTATTTGGCCCAATAAATTATATGACCTAAAAGTGAGTTCTGAGAGTTCCTGGTCCAAAATTTCACAAACTGCAGATGAAAAAGAGAGGCATTAATTCTCTGGCTCACCTTTTCATCTGCAGTTTGTAAAAAATAATATTGACCCTACTTTCAATAAAGGTTGATTTTTTAATTAGGCTGTTATAGTTATCTATAAATCCAGTTTTCCATTCATGGGAAAGTTGACAATGGGAAAGAAAAACTCAGAGCAGAAAAATCTACTTATGTAATTAACTCTTCCAAATTCTGCAAACTGAAATTTTCTGTTCTCATGTACTTGTACATTTCTAAAATTGTTTTTATAAAACCATCAAACTTTTTAGTTTCACTTTATTTCACTGATTAAAACTGCCAGAGTTCTGCAAGCTGAATCTGTTCCAAACAATTGTAGTTACTTACTTGAAATTAAGATTAAGGAAAAAATCTAAATAATTAAACTAAACCTTTATTAACTTATCAAATAGCATAGGAAGTTTAGTTTTTGTTTTCAACTAAAACTAACAGTTAAATGTATATTAAATGGTTTTACCAGGTAATTGTAAAGCTCAACAATGGAATCAAGGAATTTTCAACTTCTGTTATACCAAAGCAGAATCTCTGTGATGGCCAATGGCACAGGATTGCAGGTGAGTAAACAATGGAAGTACTATTAATGATGGTTTCTTCCTCTAGTCCAGGTCAGTTCAGGTATAGAGTGACATGTAGCATTATAAAGGCATTAAAAAGGCATGGGAAGATCAAGCAGTCTTCTGTCCCTCCAAAATAGAATGGCAATGACTCAAATGTTTTGCTCTTTATAGTGCTTCACTGAAGAGAAAAGAAAATGAAATATATTCAAACAAATGTTTGTTTTGCATAGTAATATAAGAAACCACATGTTGGAGGTAGCTACTTTTTAAAGTTTGAAGCTTCTGCTAAAAATGGAATCATGCAATTAATTATCCATCATCCAGGACAATGTCTTAATCAGCAAGTGTATACATTGTTGAAATATAGCTATGTTTGTCAGCTATAAATTATATGGAATTCCTATATGGGCTTCCACCTAGTTTATTTAACATTGCCTCCTTGAAAGAGCAGGGATTTGATACTCGTCAGCTCTCCTAGCTCTTCTAGGAGCTGGTATCATCTAGATGGAGCTTTTCATAACAAATCATGTGTTCTGCTACTGATGTACAGCTTGCTAGAAAGTTTAACATTAAATCAGGCCAAACACTATGGGAGGATAGGTCCGGGTCATGGGGAAGGAATCTAATTTTTAGCAAGGGTTTTCAGGTGTATTTGTGAAATCAGAGAGAACGTTCATGGCCCTCATTTTTCACTTGTTCTTTGCATGACAGTGATCAGAGACGCCAATGTGGTGCAACTGGATGTAGACTCTGAGGTGAATCATGTAGTTGGACCATTAAATCCCAAAGCAACTGACCATAGGGAGCCTGTCTTTGTTGGAGGAGTACCAGGTGAAATTTATCATTACTTTTAGATATTTAAATATTTCCTTTTCTAAGATATAATAATGCACAAAAATACATGTACGTATACACAAAGAGACATATCTCTGTAAAAGCTGGAATCCTTTTGGTATCTGACACATATGTTCCCCTATAAAAGGGGTTAAATATATTTGTCTGATTCTGAATGGTCACGCTGAGTTCAAACATATGTATTAATTATCAATAAAAACGACAAAATAATTTTAAATGATTCATTCATGAGAAGTTTTCTTTGGCAGTTGTTTTGCAAGTGGTTTTTTAAC